>NC_134361.1:214579585-214857085 GCF_048569485.1 Anomaloglossus baeobatrachus | reverse complement strand
GATTTGTGGTGGTCTTCCATGGTTCCGGATCATAACACATACGTACCAACTGTACCTGCTGCTGCACTAAACCTTACCAGCTGTAAATGCCGTACCGGCTGCTGCACTAATCCATACCAGCTGTACCTGCTGCATCTGCTGCTGCACCCATCCGTACCAACTGTTTCTGCCACATCTGCTGCTGCACCCATCTGTACCAACTGTTTCTGCCGCATCTGCTGCTGCACCCATCCATACCAGCTGTATCTGCCACATCTGCTGCTGCACCCATCTATTCTGGCCATGCCTGCCGTACCAGCTGTATCTGCCGCATCTGCTGCTGCTGCACCCATCCGTACCAACTGTTTCTGCCACATCTGCTGCTGCACCCATCTGTACCGTTTCTGCCACATCTGCTGCTGCACCCATCCATACCAGCTGTATCTGCCACATCTGCTGCTGCACCCATCTATTCTGGCCATGCCTGCCGTACCAGCTGTATCTGCCGCATCTGCTGCTGCATCCATCTATTCCGGCTGTACCAGCTGCTGCACTCACCCGTACCAGCTGTACCTGCCGAACCCGCTTCTGCATCCATCTATTCCGTCTGTGCCTGCCGCATTAGCTGTCACGTCTACAGCTGTTCTATCTGAGCCTGTCAGTGTCCGCACCCCTGGGGCCCACTGTCGCAGCGCCGTGTCTCCCTGAGTCCCTGAGTGCAAACTGGTTGCCACTGGCAGCCAAATCCGCCCTCCCCATGAGAGGCTCTGGTGAATACCTGGAGTGTGCGAAGGTGACGCCCCTCAGGTGTACTGTGTGCTGCGGCCCGGCGGGTCCACTGCTCGCTCGCACCAGTGAGCATTACACTTGCCCTCTCCTGGATCTCCTCAGACCTCACAAGCCACACATTTAGTGTCTTCCATTCCCACACCACCTCCTCACCCCGCTCCCTGACTGCGTCCCGCAGGGCTGTATCCTGGGACCTCTATGCTTCTCCATCTATACCATTTGTCCTAGGGCAACTCATAAAGTCCCATGGCTTCCAGTACCACCTATACGCTGATGACCCTCAGATCTACCTCTCTGGTCCAGATGTTACATCGCTGCTGTCCTGAATTCCGAGTGTCTATCAGACAAATGCTCCTCCTTCTCTAACGGTCAACGTAGACAAAACTAAACTCATCATCTTTCCTCCATCTCACCTAACTATCTTACCCGATCTATCACAATAAATGACATCACGCTACCCCTTATACCGGAGTCCACTGCCTCGGAGTGACCCTCACCTCTGCCTCGTCCTTCACACCGCACATCCAAGCTCTCGCCACCTTCATCTCAAAAATGTTTCCAGAATCCATCCTTTCCGCAACCCTTAATCTATGAAAATGTTGGTGCCGCCCTCATCATCTCCTGCCTGGACTACTGCAACCCCCTCCTCTTTGGCCTCCTGCTGACACTCACTTCTCCATGCTTCCTTAACTGTGCTGCCCGACTGATCCACCTCTCTCCTCGCTGCTCCTCCGCTTCTCCCCTCTACAAATCCCCAATGTATCCAATTAAAACTGCTAACCCTGACCTACAAATCCGTCCATAATCCATCTCCTCAATATATTTCCAATCTAATCTCCTGATATCTTCCCAAACATTACCTCCTTCTCGTATGTTCCTCACACAATTGTCTCCGAGACGTCTCCCGAGTGTTCCCCACCACATTCGGAACTTTCAGGTAGAACTTGAAAACTCATCTCTTCAAGAAAGCTGCAACCTGCACTGACCCCCGCTGCCTCCTCATCACCGCCGGAGCTGCCACAAACCCCCAACCTGCCGCCTCCTCCCCATTATCCCGCAGACTGTCGGCCCCCAAGGGCCGGGCCGTCCCCCCTCTCATTGTTGGTTAGTTTACTCCTTATCAGTTTACATAAATTCTCCCAATTGTCTTTTCTTTTATGGATTCCTACAGATCACTATAACTGTGAATTATCGCACGGCTTTACTTTATAGATGATCTATAGCACAATTTTCCATACATAAAACATTAACCCTTTGTCAGGCCGCTCGTTGGTCTTTACACCATTTATATTGTGCCAATGAACAAACCATAAACCTTCTGGATCTCTTCTATTTCCACATTCCAATCCCATTACAGATGTAATTACTGTTTTTACGAGAACCACAGCGATGAAACAGATTGTATAAATTTACGGTTCAAAGGTTAAAAAAACAACTTTAATGGACTTTTTCAGCAGCTTTCTGTGTCAATTTATTTCTTAAGTCTACAATATATTTTTTTACAGCCCTATTAACTCCACAGCGCTTTACAGCTGTGATTATCACTGTCCCCATTGGGGCTCACAATCTACATTCCCTATCACTGTCTTTGGAGTGTGGGAGGAAACCCATAAAACATGGTGAAAACATACAAACCCAGGATCCAGCGCTGCAACAGTGCTAACCACTGAGCCACGATATAGTGGTAACCACTGGGCCACTGTATAGTGGTAACCACTGGGCCACTGTACAGTGGTAACCACTGGGCCCCTCTATATATACACTGTAGTACAGTGCTAACCACTGAGCCACCATATAGTACAGTGCTAACCACTGAGCCACCGTGTATATATACTGTAATGTAGTACTGTGCTAACCACTGAGCCACCATATAGTACAGTGCTAACCACTGAGCCACCGTGTATATATACTGTAATGTAGTACTGTGCTAACCACTGAGCCACCGTGTATATATACTGTAGTGTACTTTGCTAACCACTGAGCCACCATATAGTACCGTGCTAACCACTGAGCCACCGTATAGTACAGTGGCAACCACTGAGCCACCGTGTGTATATATACTGTAATGTAGTACTGTGCTAACCACTGAACCACCGTATTGTACAGTGCCAACAACTGAGCCACCGTGTGTATATATACTGTAATGTAGTACTGTGCTAACCACTGAGCCACCGTATAGTACAGTGCCAACCACTGAGCCACCGTGTGTATATATATATATATACTGTAATGCAGTACTGTGCTAACCACTGAGCCGTCTATATACATTGTAATGTACTGTGCTAACCACTGAGCCACCATATAGTACAGTGCCAACTACTGAGCCACCGTGTGTATATATACTGTAATGCAGTACTGTGCTAACCACTGAGCTGTCTATATATACTGTAATGTACTGTGCTAACCACTGAGCCACCATATAGTACAGTGCCAACCACTGAGCCACCGTATAGTACTGTGCTAACCACTGAGCCACCGTCTATATATACTTTAATGTAGTACTGTGCTAACCACTGAACCACCGTATAGTACAGTGCCAACCACTGAGCCACCGTGTATATATGTACTGTGCTAACCACTGAGCCACCAACTATATATACTGTAATGTAGTACTGTGCTAACCACTGACCCAGCGTATAGTACAGTGCTAACCACTGAGCCACCGTATATATATACTGTAATGTAGTACTGTGCTAACCACTGAGCCACATATATTACTGCTAACCACTGAGCCACCAGATATATAGTACAGTGTTAACCACTGAGCCACAATATATAGTACAGTGTTAACCACTGAGCCACTGTATATAGTAATGCTAACCACTGAGCCATCCTATATAATGTAGTACAGTGCTAACCACTGAACCACCATATATATAGTGCAGTGCTAACCACTGAGCCACCATATATAGTACAGTGCCAACTACTGTATAGGGCTAACCACTGAGCTACCTTATCTATAGTATAGTGCTAACCCGTGAGCTATCTTATAGTATAGTACTAACCACTGAGCCACCATATGCTAACCACTGAGCCACAATAGTGTTAACCACTGATCCAACGTGTATATATAGTATACTACTAACCACTGAGCCACTGCGCTGCCCATAATGGGACCGATCATGACTGCTTACTAGTTAGAAGACTGAGGACACTTTTTCCCACTTTACCATTAAAATGGTCTTTTTAATGTGTTTATTTTCATAAATCAATATGAAGATGAAGAGAGAGGAGATGGCAGTTGGTGCTTATAAAGTTCTATGGTGACAGGAGAGCGGATCCAGTGTCAGAGACATTCTACCGCAAGTAATGTCACTGGTTATGAACGTTGTCTGATCTCCGTCTATGAGGTTTCTTATCTGTGCAAGCGCAACAACAAACACTTTATAATGTATCTTATCAGAGAAATACGCTTCTTTCTCCACTTATTTACCTCCTCTGCTTCCTGAACTCCTAATTCCCCCTGAGAGGTTGCTTAAAATCCTTCCAAGACCATTTCCAGCTCGCTAAGGATCAGCTGTCTATAGAAGTCTATGGAGAGGGAATTTGGATTTGGAGCTCCCCCAAGTGGTGACTGCAGGTAAACAGAATTTTACTAGATAACTGTCACAGCGAGCAGCACACGCTGCCAGGATTCTCCAGTGCATCTGCATACTAGATTCCCATAGACGTGTGTGGCCTCGCTCATTACAAGTGTATGGCACGTCTAGTGGGAATGTGGCCAGGAGTATGCAGAGCGATTTCACAACCAGCACCAGAGAATCCTGACAGCGCATTTATTATATATATATATATATATATATATATATATATATATATATATATATATATATATATATATATATATATATATATATATATATATATATATATATATATATATATATATATATATATATGATTTTTTTTTTTATATATTTTTTATGGGTTTGGTTTTTTTAGTTTTATTTTGCTTATGAATGATTTCTTTATGAAAATTTACTCCGGAAAGGCACAGAACCTCCTTGGCTGTGAGCCTGAATTTTGTTATTTAAATACTTAACTCTTTTGTAACAGGTGAGACCGCTCCCTCGTACTTGTAAAGGTCCCGGAAGCGTCTTTTATATTGTATTTTTATTATAACCTTTATTCACATCACCTGGGAGCACATTTTTCTGTATCAGCCCCTGACGTATGAAGAATAATCATGAGTTTTGTTCTTTGGATCCTGACGATCTTCTGTATTTATGTAAAGAATTCCACAATAAAGATCAATTGTTACATTTTTTGGTTATTGTGGAATTATTTAAAAAAAAAACCCAAAGATTGATACATTTTGTTTTTAATAATTCCACAATAAAGATCATTTATTACATCTTGTTACATTTTTTTTAAAAAAAATATTCTACAATAAAGGTTATTTGTTGCATTTTGTTTTCTTAATAATTCATACAATAAAGATTATTTGTTGCATTTTGTTATATTTTGTTTTCTTAATAATTCATACAATAAAGGTCATTTGTTGCATTTTGTTTTTTTTATAATTCTACAATAAAGGTCATTTGTTGCATTTTGTTTTTTTTATAATTCTACAATAAAGGTTATTTGTTGCATTTTTTTAGTTTTTTTTTTTTTAATAATTCATACAATAAAGGTCATTTGTTGCATTTTGTTTTCTTATAATTCTACAATAAAGGTCATTTGTTGTGTGGCGCCCCTGACCTGGTCAGGCACCACTGAGTACTGCACCCATGCTGGGGACAGTACAATACAGGTAATCCAGAAGGCTGACCGGGGTGTGGAACACAGGCGCATAGTGATCAGGTCTCACACATGTACCCATGAGAGGACCCCTGGGGATCCCAGGAGGGGGAAAAGCCTTCACCTTCACTGGAATAGTGGAGGGGGCCAAAAGCCTCCATCTCCTCTCAAGGGGTGTGGTAAGAGAGTCTGGTTGCTAGGTGGCGTAGGCAGGCACAAAAGGGAAAAGAGAAGGAGGAGTAAAGAGTCTAGAGTCTGCAGCAGAGTATGGAGGAGTGAGGAGCAGGAAAGTGAAGCTCAGACAGGAGCAGCAGTGAAGGTCCCAGATGTGAGCCGGTTCAGAGCAGAGTCCAGGGAGCTCCGAGGAGCTGACCCCTTCCCCTGGGCTGCTGGAGTCTGACAGCGTCCGCGCAGTGGCTACCGACGGGGGAGAACGGTCACCTAGGAGTGCTACCCGAAACCCATCTCAGCTAGAGAGAAGAGCACGGAGTGGGAAGTAAGGAGACTGCTAGAGAGTACCAGGCCCAAACGGGCGGCAGATCCCGGAGCGGGGATAGATCCACCTTTCCCTGCTAAACCTGCCGGTGTGGGGCCCTCAAAGCCCACACCACAACACCACAAAAGCCGCAGCCACGTAGCCACAGTTAGGGCCCATAGCTCACAGGAGGCAAGCAGCTGGAGTGAGCTGGTCCAGGCCACAAGCAAACGGCAAACGAAGGGGAGTGAGGCTTCAGCAACTTCCCTGGGTGACCCCCATAGGGACTAAAAGTCGGGGTCACCCCAAACCACCAAGGGCTAAGGAAGGCGAGTTGGTAGTCACCATCAGAAGTCAGCCTGAAGGATACCTGGTTCCAGCCTGGTTCATCCCAGCTACGCCCGGGTTACTCACCCTGCCACCTGAAGTGAGTAAAAACCCTGAAAGACATTCTGCCTGTGTGGAGTTATTCTGCGCCTTGTGGTTCTACGCACTTACACAGGGCCCTGGGGCTTGCCTCACTCTCAGGAGGCTATTCCAACTAACTGCACTCACCATCAGCCCCAGGCGTCCCTCAACCTGCAGTGGCGGTCCCTACTGGCCGCAATACTGAGAGTGGCGTCACGACAAGAAGAAGATCTCCTACCTGTGACCAGATCCAGCTACGTGGAGTCCCTGAAGGTAATGCACCGACACAACACCTGTGGGGCTTCACATCTGGCGTCACGAACAGGATAAGGACTAGACCTGTCCAGACAGGTGACCATGTGCCTAGGCGGTCCGCTTGAAAAATTGGAAGCGCCGCCATATTGCCACCATGAAAAGCGCGCTGAAAAACAACAGCAGCCCGCGCTGGGAGAAGTTACCGCCCACGAAGAGGGGTGGCTACCCAGAGATCCCCTGCAGAGTTCTGACCTCGCTTGTGAAGAGAGCGGAGGTGTCCAGAGACGTCGGGACAGAAAGGGAGCCAGAAGCCTGCTGCTGGGAGAGGAGCTGCTGAAAGAGGCAGAGCGGAAACTGAACAGCTTGCTGCTAGAGGCAACGACGAGTCCACTGCTGGGAAATCGTGCAGAAGAAGGCGCAGAGGAAATGGCGTCTGAACGCAGAAACCCAGAACCAGGCTCCGCTGCCTGGTGGTATCGGGAGCTGGCCCAGTTCTGCGACCGACTGGAGACCCGGGTCGTGGAGCAGATCAGAGAAGAACGCATGGAACTTCTGGAGATGGCTGCCGCGGTTCAGGCCTATGAGAGGGGAACCGCACGACGAGTGCCAGACCGGACGGCGACGACTCAGATCCCGATGCTGCCACCGATGGGTGAGTCCAGTATTACCCCTGCCGGCCCGGATGCCCCGACCCCTGCTGCCACGCCCGCGGTCCCTGAAGAGGCGCCCGGCGCGGCGACGCTGAGCCAGGCCGCAGCCACGCCAGGTGCGGCCCGCCAAGCCCAGGCCGCCGCAGCGATGCCCTGCTCGGCCCGTCAAGCCCCGGCCGCCGCAGCGATGCCCTGCTCGGCCCGTCAAGCCCCGGCCGCCGCAGCGATGCCCTGCTCGGCCCGCCAAGCCCCGGCCGCCGCAGCGATGCCCTGCTCGGCCCACCAAGACCCGGTCCCTGCAGCGACGCCCAGCCCAGCCTGCACAGATCCCATCGCAGCTGCGACGCCGATCCAGGCCGCCGCCATACAGGGCGCGGCCCGCCAAGACCAGGCCGCCGCCATACAGGGCGCGGCCCGCCAAGACCAGGCCGCCGCCATACAGGGCGCGGCCCGCCAAGACCAGGCCGCCGCCATACAGGGCGCGGCCCGCCAAGACCAGGCCGCCGCCATGCCGAGCGCGGCCCGCCAAGACCAGGCCGCCGCCATACAGGGCGCGGCCCGCCAAGAGATTGCATCACCACTTACCCCGGCCTGCAAGGCCAGAGCAGACACCGCTCCCCAGTCCAAAGAGGTCCCTGCTGGAAAGCCCACGCTGGGGGAGGACCCCGCATACTGGCAGCTGAAGGCTGACATGGAGGTCAAGTTTCCACAATGGTTGGTGGACCAGTACATGCTCCCTCCGCACACCCCCAAGAGGATTCCGGCAACCCCTGCAGCAACCACGCCAAAGAGTCCCCCGCCTGGGCCTGTTGAAGGAAGTTCATCCCCAGCACCGCCACCAAAGGAGTGCCAAGAAGAACTAAGGGGGAGAGGAGGCCAGGAAGCTGAGGAGCTGACTCAGGAGCCACCAGCAGTGGATCCATGCCCAGAGCCGGAGATGTTGCCATATTCCCGCTGGGATGAGGAAGACCTGACACCTTCTGCTGAGGAAGATCTGCCCCAAAGCCTCACCTGGGAGCTTGTAAGCTGCACCTCGCAGAATCCAGCCCGCAAGACACAGCGCCGCAGTAGAACCCAGTCTTTCCCTGCACCGCCATCCCCAGAGCAGAGAGAAGTCACGGCCAGAGACCTACAAGAAAAACGGTTCCTGAGAAGAGCCAAAGCACAGGTCAGAGGACCCCTTTGTAGAGGAGTAGTGGAGGACTTCAGCCTAAAGTCAGGATACGGGTTCATTGTTGCACCTGGTATCAAAGAAGGTATCTTCGTCAATAGAAGAGATGTGAGAGCTCATCTGCCCAGAGGACATCCTGGAAGAAACCTAAGGATGGGAGACACAGTGCAATTTACCATGCATCAAGGAGAAAGAGGGTGGTATGCGCTAGATGTAGTACCATGTCCCAAAGAAGAAAGGAAAGACAGTAATAAAGAAAGAAAAGACCAAAGACCTAATGATGAGACCACTACAGATGAGGAAAAAGGTCAAGAAACCAACAGGTGCCGCAGCCCTACAGGCCCAAGCCCTGGTGAAGAGGAGTCTGCATAAGTTCAAGTAAAGCAAGTTACCAGTTTGAAAAAGTTTGTTTTGCAACGTTTTACAAGTTTAAGAATGTGCCCACATAAACTGATGTGAGAAATAAACCTTAAGGCTATGAACTGGCTATAGCCACAAACTCTCGCAGTGTAAATAGTTACACCAGAGGGCACCACCACCACCAGAGTCAGCCTGTTTAGGGGCTTGGCTCGTCTGCAACCAGGGGGCCCGTCCGTATATAGGGCCTTGGCTTACCTGCAACCAGAGAGCATGCCTGTTTATGGGGCCTGGCTCTCCACCACAAAGAGGGTACCTGGTCAGCACCAACTGTGAAGGCCGCCTCTGGATCCTGCCAGAAGTGGCTGAAGACGCGGCTTCACCAGGCCAGGTATACCCTGAAGACCACCAGACCATGAAAGCCGCCTCTACATCCTGCCAGAAGTGGCTGAAGGCGCGGCCAACGTGAGAGGGTTTTGGGTGGGTTAACGGACTTGTGGGTGGAGGGTGGTGATGTATGGTACCTGGTGCTTTTAAAAATGTTTTACATGTTTTAATGTTTTATGCATTTTAAAATGTTGTCTTGCAGCCCGAGGACGTGCTGGTGATAACTAAGGGGGAATGTGGCGCCCCTGACCTGGTCAGGCACCACTGAGTACTGCACCCATGCTGGGGACAGTACAATACAGGTAATCCAGAAGGCTGACCGGGGTGTGGAACACAGGCGCATAGTGATCAGGTCTCACACATGTACCCATGAGAGGACCCCTGGGGATCCCAGGAGGGGGAAAAGCCTTCACCTTCACTGGAATAGTGGAGGGGGCCAAAAGCCTCCATCTCCTCTCAAGGGGTGTGGTAAGAGAGTCTGGTTGCTAGGTGGCGTAGGCAGGCACAAAAGGGAAAAGAGAAGGAGGAGTAAAGAGTCTAGAGTCTGCAGCAGAGTATGGAGGAGTGAGGAGCAGGAAAGTGAAGCTCAGACAGGAGCAGCAGTGAAGGTCCCAGATGTGAGCCGGTTCAGAGCAGAGTCCAGGGAGCTCCGAGGAGCTGACCCCTTCCCCTGGGCTGCTGGAGTCTGACAGCGTCCGCGCAGTGGCTACCGACGGGGGAGAACGGTCAACTAGGAGTGCTACCCGAAACCCATCTCAGCTAGAGAGAAGAGCACGGAGTGGGAAGTAAGGAGACTGCTGGAGAGTACCAGGCCCAAACGGGCGGCAGATCCCGAAGCGGAGATAGATCCAGCTTTCTTTTGCTAAACCTGCCGGTGTGGGGCTCTCAAAGCCCACGCCACAACACCACAAAAGCCGCAGCCACGTAGCCACAGTTAGGGCCCATAGGTCACAGGAGGCAAGCAGCTGGAGTGGCCTGGCCCAGGCGACAAGCACACGGCAAACGAAGGGGAGAGAGGCTTCAGCATCTTCCCTGGGTGACCCCCATAGGGACTCAAAGTCGGGGTTACCCCAAACCACCAAGGGCTAAGGAAGGCGAGTTAGTAGTCACCCTCACAAGTCAGCCTGAAGGACACCTGGTTCCCACTTGGTTCATCCCAGCTACGCCCGGGTCACTCACCCTGCCATCAATTGTGAGTAAAAACCCTGAAAGACATCCTGCCTGTGTTGAGTCATTCTGCGCCTTGTGGTACTACGCACCTACACAGGGCCCTGGGGCTTGCCTCACTCTCAGGAGGCTATTCCAACTAACTGCACTCACCATCAGCCCCAGGCGTCCCTCAACCTGCAGTGGCGGTCCCTACTGGCCGCAATACTGAGAGTGGCGTCACGACAAGAAGAAGATCTCCTACCTGTGACCAGACAGGATCCAGCCGAGTGGAGTCCCTGAAGGTAATGCACCGACACTACACCTGTGGGGCTTCACAGTTGCAATTTGTTACATTTTGTTTTTTTTTTTTAATAATTCATACAATAAAGGTCATTTGTTGCATTTTGTTGCATTTTGTTTTTTTATTCTACAATAAAGGTCATTTGTTGGAATTTGTTACATTTTGGGGTTTTTTTTAATAATTCATACAATAAAGGTCATTTGTTGCATTTTGTTGCATTTGTTGCATTTTGTTTTCTTATAATTCTACAATAAAGGTCATTTGTTGCAATTTGTTACATTTTGTTTTTTTTTAATAATTCATACAATAAAGGTCATTTGTTGCATTTTGTTGCATTTTGTTTTCTTATAATTCTACAATAAAGGTTATTTTGTTACATTTTTGCTTATCACAGTCGTTTTTTAGCGGTTTTCAGACCCTCCGGACCTGGCAGCCCCACACTACATTTGGAGACCACTGGTCTTAACCCTTCAATGGCCGCACAAGACCCCCCCCCCCTAATAACCACAGATGTAATTGAGGCGCTACTTACTTGCCCACCTTTGGGAGCTCATCCTGATGATTCCTCCTCGCTCTGGGCAGAAAAAGAGGAAACTACCTGCTGAACTCTCAACCTTTCCATTTAAAGGGCCAGGCACGTCTTTGTCATTGGAATTCGAGCCATAGCTGCTTTACTCCTATTGTTAATTACTTTATGTACATTTTTTTTTTTTTTTTTAAATAATCTCCATTTTTAAAGGAGGGGAGCAAGAACCGGTAGAAAGGCTTAGAAATTTGGTTAACAAAGAGGGCTCTGGTTATTGAGGGGTTAAGATGGTTCAGGTGGGGTTGGTTTACTGACTGTAGCTCTCTTCCCTATTCTGTTTTGTGAATAGCAGCTGTACTAGGCGTGTCCCCGTCACAGGGTCACCTGTACATGAAAGGTAATAGGTGCCCTAAGGTGAAAAAGTGTGATCTTTGCTTCTCAAGAAATGCAGATTGGACTTCTCCAGCACAATCCATAGGATCGCCAGGGGTCCAACAGCTACATTTTTCACTTTTGTTTCATTGCAGCCATTTGGTATTTTTTCTCATTAATGTACACTCTGCGCCCCATCCCCCATCTTCCCATCCCCCATCTTGACAGAAAAAAAAACAAAGGTAGAAATTTTTGCAAACTTATTAAATAAGAAAAACTGAAATCTCTCATGGTCAGAAGTATTCAGCCCCTTTGCCCAGTATTGAGTAGAGGCACCCTCCCTTTTGAGCTAGTACAGCCATGAGTCTTCTTGGGATCCTGGATTTGGGGATCCTCGGCCATTCTTCCTCGCAGATCCTCTCCAGTTCTGTCAGGTTGGATGGTGAGCGTTGGTGGACGCCATTTTCAGGTCTCTCCAGAAATGCTCAATTGGGTTTAGGTCAGGGTTCTAGCCGGTCAAGAATGGTCACAGAGTTGTTCTGAAGCCGCTCCTTTGTTATTTTAGCTGTGTGCTTAGGGTCATTGTCTTGTTGGAAGGTGAACCTTCGGCCAAGTCTGAGGTCCAGAGCATCTGGAAGAGGTTTTCTTCCACGATATCTGTGTACTTGGCCGCATTTATCTTTCCTTCAATTGCAATCAGTTGTCTTGTATTTGCCCCTATAGCATGATGGTGCCTCCACCATGCTTCACTGTGGGGATTGTATTGGACAGGTGATGAGCAGTGTCTGGTTTTCTCCACACATACCGCTTGGATTTATCACCAAAAGGTTCTATCTTCGTCTCCTCAGACCAGAGAATCTTATTTCTCATAGTCTGGGAGTCCTTCATGTGTATTTTTGCAATCTCTATGCAGCTTTCATATGTCTTGCACTTAGGAGAGGCTTCCGTTGGGCCACTCTGCCATAAAGGCCCGACTGGTGGAGGCTGCAGTGATAGGTGACTTTGTGGATCTTTCTCCCATCTCCCTACTGCATCTCTGGAGCTCAACCACAGTGATCTTGGGGATCTTCTTTACCTTTCACCAAGGCTCTTCTCCCACGATTGCTCAGTTTGGCTGGACGGCCGGGTCTAGGAAGAGTTCTGCTGGTCCCAAACTTCTTCCATTTAAGGATTATGGAGCCCACTGTGCTCTTAGGAACCTTGAGTACTGCAGAAACTCTTTTGTAACCTTGGCCAGATCTGTGCCTTGCCACAATTCTGTCTCTGAGCTCCTTGGGCAGTTCCTTTGACCTCATGATCCTCATTTGGTCTGACATGCACTGTGAGGTCTTATATAGACAGGACGTGATTTGGAAAGGTGCACACCTATCAGTTTACAATTACACACAGCTGGACTCCAATGAAGAAGTAGAACCATCTCAAGGAGGATCACAAGGACATGGACAGCATGTGACTTACATATGAGTGTCTGAGCAAAGGGGATGAATACTTATGACCATGTGATATTACAGTTTTTCTTGCTTAATAAATTTGCAAGAAAAATCTACATTTTCGCAGAACTTTTTTGAATTTACCAAATGGCTGCAATGAAGCAAAAAGTGAAAATGTAAAGGGGTGTGAATACTTTCCGTACCCATTGTATATAAACCCACAATTCTACATTAGTGTAATCAGCACCTCCTGAGGACGCTTCATGGTGTCTTGAGTTTATTGACCCCATGTTGAAGAATGAAGTTACCGCAAAAACTGTAGAAGTCAACGGTGAGAAAAGCTGTAGTAAAGGAAACCTGACACTAAAGCCGGAAAAGGAGCGTTACCTGAAACCCGTCACTTGTTTTTGTGATTTAGACTCATAGGTTCCATCGTTTGCAACCTAATTGTATTCGATTACCCCTCATCTGCTCCAAAATTAGACGCTAAAAGTGAGAAATGTGGTGTTTGTTCTCCAAATGGTGCAGATTATTATTTATTTTTTGCTATGGGGCTAAGAACTTATAGACAGGTAGTTGCTAACAAGGGAGCCGGCTGTCAATCAGTGTGACTGTCAAGGGTGACTGGTGTCCAGCTATAGAAGGCCAGAGTTTGGCTGCGGAAACTGCCCCCTGATTGTAATGCTACCACCAGGGGGCGCAGGTACGCAGGAGAGATATAGAGCTCCTAGGTGTAATGCGGTGTCTGCCCACTAGATGTCACCAGTATCTAGACGGGGAGATAGCAGAATGGTCATACACGCCGAGAGTCAGAGCCAGGAGGTCACGTCAGTGCAAAAGAGGAAGAGGAGCTAAGGTTGGTAGCTGGGAGGTAACGTCAGATACAGATGGGGAGCAGAACTGTAGTCAGGGAGAAAGCCAGGGTTTAAAGCCGAAGGGGAACATCAGTACAAAAGGGGGGAAGTGGGACTGAGGATTCAAGACAAGACGAGGGTCAGGAAGTCAGGGAACACAGAAAAGACGGATGGAGCGGTGGACAGGGAAAGGAGTCAGGGTAGCAGGACCAGGATCAGAATGGACTCACGGGAAACAGAAGCGCACATTGCAGAGCACGAACTATCACTGGCAAAGCTCCGGTAGAAACACCTCAAAGATAAAGCAAGGTGCTTACCAGAACAAGGCACTAAACAAGCCCTGGCAAGGACCCGGGGAATACAAACAACTGAGCAATAGACAAAACCCAATGGCTCTGCAGGAGAAGGTGAATCGTGGCAGTGACCTTCTGTTATTTCTGTGCCTGGTCTTCATCCCTTTCCTTTTAGGACCCTATAGAGTTCCTCAACCTTGCAGCTGGTTTTCATCAGCACTTCCCTTGGTGTTATATATATATATATATATATATATATATATATATATATATATATATATATATATATATATATATATATATATATATATATATAATATAGATACATACATATATATTTTAATATATATATCTCTATGTATGTGTATATATAACAATTTTTCAGAGCAGCACTTGAAAATAACTTGGGTGCAAGCCGAAACGTCCTGTGTGATGGGCCGTTAAAGAAGATTTTATCTGAAAGGAAAGTGGAGTGCTGCCTTCTGATTCTTTGGAAATGTATATATGCAGTATATATATTTACTCCCCCTTACTCTGTGCTGGTGATGGCTCTTATATCCTTACGTCTTCAGTGCAAGCAGGCCCCTTGCATACATCTGGAGAATCTTTCTGGTTGTTGCAGTCTCTCCCTGAGTCATCTGGAGATAAACTTATCTTTCACTTTCCCCCTGTTTTGTTATCCCTGTGTCTTCTTTAAATCTTAGTGGGGTTGACTAAGTGCTCATCCCATCCACTCTCCACTTAGGGCCTACTTCAGGGTCAACCAGGGTCAGGTATTCGGCTCAACGCATTGGTGCAAAACCTATCTAAGGTGGTGAGGGAAGCCAGGGCCAAGCAGTAGGCTTGGTCAGGGGTCACCATCTCCCCCTTCCCTTTCGCTTGGTACTTCCCCATACCTGGTGCGAGAGTGACGTTAGCAGTGATGTACCATCAACAGCGCCGAGCAGAAGGGAAGGAGTTGCTCTGTTGACATGACTTCACCGGAAGCCGCAGAATCACCGTCAGGAGCGTCCATGACCGCTCTGACCTGACATAGATCGGTGCCGGACAGAACAGATCCTGCCTGTAAGTTCTTTGCTTATTTTTTGCTATGAGACTAGGTATCGGATAACTCCTATAATAAACCCCATCCTCTTTTCTTTATCATCCTCTTTTACGCTTTGAATTTTGCACTTCTCTTATCAAATCTCCTTTTAGTCCATGTGACTCTCCAGATGGGTTTAGAGGAGCGATTCCTAAGATTCGGAAATTCCAGCTCTCACTTATTCGATATAAAAGATCTGATGCTATTAGTGAAATTTGCAACCACTTCCCTACCTGCCCCTTCTTCACAATGATATCCTCAGTGGTAAATGCCATTGCAGATATCTCCCTGAAGAAGCTGTCTAGTACACAAGCGAAACGCGCGTCGGAACTCTATTCTGTGGTGGCCACTCTGCAGTGGCAACTTTCCACATGGGTGAGTCATCTAATGTGGGCATTTCAGTTTTTCTCTTACATCTATTGAACTAGATTACTAATCTGAGGTTTACTATGACGTTTACTCATACGGGACATATATTATGTCCTTCTCCCCTCTGTACTCCCTACCATATTTGGGTAGCTATACCACCACTGATTGGGTTGACCCCCTTTTCTTACCTCAGTCATACACCTCTCTTTTCATTGTTTTTCTTTTTTGATTTTTTTTTTTTTTTTTAGTGTCAAACATTATTACCGTATTTTTCGGTTTATAAGACGCACCCCAAATTTAATGTTTAAATGGAGTCCTTCTTACAATCCGGTAATGTCTTACCAGGAGTTGGCAGCAGCGGTGGTGGAGCGGGGTCACAGTAGGCAGTAGCGGAATAGGGCGATGCTGTAGGCACTGTGCTGGAGCTACGCTGTGCTGGGGCTGCAGGCCAAGGGGGCTGTGGTGGGGCTGCGGACTCTGTGCTGGGGCTGCAATCCGAGGGCACTGTGCTGGGGCTGAGGGTGCTGTGCTTTGCTGGAGCTGTGCCGTGCTGGGGCTGCAGGCCAAGGTGGCTGTGCTGTGCTGGGGCTGCGGGCTGAGGGTGCTGTGCTTTGCTGGAGCTGTGCCGTGCTGGGGCTGCAAGCCAAGGTGGCTGTGCTGTGCTGGGGCTGCGGGCTGAGGGTGCTGTGCTTTGCTGGAGCTGTGCCGTGCTGGGGCTGCAGGCCAAGGGGGCTGTGCTGTGCTGGGGCTGGGGCTGCGGGCCGAGGGTGCTGTGCTGGAGCTGTGCCGTGCTGGTGCTGCAGGCCAAGGGGGCTGTGCTGTGCTGGGGCTGTGGGCACTGTGCTGGGGCTGCGGGCCAAGGGTGCTGTGCTGGAGCTACTAGCGATGTGCTGGAGCTGTGCTGTGCTGGGGTTGCAGGCCAAGGGGGATGTGCTGGGCTGGGGCTGGGGCTGCCGCCGCTGTGCTGGGGTTGCGGGCCGAGGGTGCTGTGCTGGTGCTGTGCCGTGCTGGTGCTGGAGGCCAAGGGGGCTGTGCTGTGCTGGGGCTGTGGGCACTGTGCTGGGGCTCCGGGCCAAGGGTGCTGTGCTGGAGCTCCTTGCAATGTGCTGGAGCTGCGCTGTACCGGGGCTGTGGGCAAAGGGCGCTGTACTGGAGCTGCGGGCAGAGGGCGCTGTGCTGGGGCTGCGGGCACCATCCTGAAAATCTCGGCAGTGCGGACTTCAAATAATGGCACCTGGAGTCGGCGAGAGTGCAGATGGAACTCTTGGCTCGAGATTTCATCTGCGCATGCGCCGCTTCCGGCCCATTGATCTCCCAGCAGCGGACTTAAGGAAAATGGCGCCCGGAGGTGGCGTGTGCGCAGATAAAATCTTGAACTGAGAGCTCCATTGTCACATGCGACTCCGGGCGCCATTATTTTGAAGTCTGCACCGCTGACATTCTGCTCTATGTTGTCCTCCCGCCTGCATATATACTGTATGCTGGAACACTTCACACTATACATGGTACATAAGAACAGTCTTGTATCTTATTTGTACATATACATGACTCATGAGATCCACACAATATTTCCTACCAGGCCTCAGCACTAGGTGGCGCCGGCCGTCACACTGCTGCGGCTCTGCTACATTACGAGCAGCTGCTGCCCTCCCTACATACAGTACATGGCATCAGGTACAGTACTAAAACATTACAGTAAAACAATATGGCCGGTGTCTTCAGGGGCGAGTCTCCACACTCCTATGGGTTTTCATGACAGCCGGGGGTCAGCTGATGACCGCTGTGTGTGTCAGTCATGACGAACGTCCTGTGAACGCCGGCTCATAGGAGATAGTGATTTCTGCTATACACAGCGGTGCTGAGGCACTAGTGTGTATCGCTCCAGCGATCAAAAGATCACAGCTTCAACTCCCCTGAGGACACTAGTAACAGCAATAAAAAGTGTAAAAAAAAAAAAGGTTTAAAGATAAAATAAATCCACATTCAAATCACCCCCTTTGTACCCATTTGAAAATAAAACCAGAGGCGTATGGGGTGCATTACATGATATGGTGACTGCACAATACAATATGAAGGACACTTTATACTGTACATGGACTATGGGGGTGCATTATAATATGGTGAAGCCTATAGGGTGCAGTATAATAGATGGAGGACTATGGGGTGCAGTATAATATATGGAGGACTATGGGGTGCAGTATAATATATGGAGGTCTATGGGGTGCAGTATAATATATGGAGGACTATGGGGTGCAGTATAATAGATGGAGGACTATGGGGTGCAGTATAATATATGGAGGACTATGGGGTGCAGTATAATATATGGAGGACTATGGGGTGCAGTATAATATATGGAGGACTATGGGGTGCAGTATAATATATGGAGGACTATGGGGTGCAGTATAATATATGGAGGACTATGGGGTGCAGTATAATATATGGAGGACTATGGGGTGCAGTATAATATATGGAGGACTATGGACTATGGGGTACAGTGTAATATATGGAGGACTATGGACTATGGGGTGCAGTATAATATATGGAGGACTATGGGGTGCAGTATAATATATGGAGGACTATGGGGTGCAGTATAATAGATGGAGGACTATGGGGTGCAGTATAATAGATGGAGGACTATGGGGTGCAGTATAATACATGGAGGACTATGGGGTGCAGTATAATATATGGAGGTCTATGGGGTGTAGTATAATATATGGAGGACTATGGGGTGCCGTATAATATATGGAAGACTATGGGGTGCAGTATAATATATGGAGGACTATGGGGTGCAGTATAATATATGGAGGTCTATGGGGTACAGTATAATATATTGAGGACTATAGGGTGCAGTATAATGGAGCACTATGGGTGAATTATAATACATGGAGGACTATGGTATGCATATATGGAGGACTATAGAGGTGCAGTATAATATATGGAGGTGTAATATAACATATGGAGGACTATGGGGTGCAGGATAATATATGGAGGACTATGGGAGGTGCATTATAAAAATTGGAGGGCTATCTTAGTCCTCCATGTATATATGAGGTGCATTATAATACATGAAGGACTATGAGGGTGCATGCTAATATACGAAGGGCTATGTGGGCCCCCTCATACTATAGGAAGGCTATGTGAGAGCCATTATAGTATTTGGAGAGCTATTCTTCTCAGCACCCAGCTTTCCCATGCTCTGCTATACATCTTTCCCTCAACACCCAGCTTCCCCATGCTCTGATATCATGGGAAAGGTGGGTGCTGAGGGAAAGATGTATAGCAGAGCGTGGAAGGTGTGTGCTGAGGACAAGATGGATATTGGAACATAAGAAAGCTGGGTGCTGAGAGAGGGATTTCAGATCATGGGAAAGCTAGATGCTGAGGGAAAGAGCCAAGTGTCAGTGACACTATCCCGTGCCTTGAGTGTCAGCGTAATTATCCCATACCCTGAGTATCGGTGTACGGTTGTGGGGGGAGGACCCAGGTCCACACTTTGCACCGGGGCCTATCAAACTCTAGTTACGCCACTGCTGCCAGGTCAGTTTTACTATACAGTGTGTCCACCCATATCCTGTCCACCGCCATTAACTTGAGAACGGCGCAGCTATAGGCATAGAAGTGGTGTCTAGGTATAGTAAAGTAGCCATGCGCTATGCAATGAAACAACCTATAGCGCCACCTGGTGGAAAACAACGGAGTTAGCATTTTTATCTCGAAAACGGAACGAGATAGAGAAAAAAAGGGAATTACAAAGTTGTACGGCATCATCAATTCAATAGGAATCGACACCTTGCATACAGAAATGCTATGATTAGACGGTGTAAACCTCACAAGGCTGCGGACGTGAAGCGATACCTCATGGAGACCTTCCTACAAGTCATTGGGTATGGTGGCTGTGTGGAGTGGCCTCCACTCACCTGACCTGACCCCATTGGACTTCTTTCTGTGAGGTCACATCAAACAGCAGGTGTATGCGACCCCTCCACCAACATTGCAGGACCTACGACCACGTATCACAGATGCTTGTGCAGATGTGTCACCTACCATATTGCACAGTGTGCAGCAAGATACAGTATGCTGTGCAGAGTGCAGATGTGCATTGCAGCTGATGGGGGCTACTGTGACCATCAAAGTTACATGAGCATCATATGCGTGACCAGCATTCAATGTTTTGGGGGGGTCATGGGTTTCATATTATAGCATTTCTGTATGCAAGGTATCGATTCGTATTGAATTGATGATGCCCTACAACTTTGTAATTCACTTTTTTTCTCTATTTTGTTCCGTTTTCGAGATAAAAATGCTAACTCCGTTGTTTTCCACCAGGTGGCGCTATAGGTGGTTTCATTGCGTAGTGCAGGGGTGGGGAACCTTTTTACTGCCGGGGGCAATTTGGAAATTTCTACCAACCTTCGGGGGCCACACAGAATTATCAATGTGAAAATAACCCTGCTATATTTAGTCAAACAATTAATTAACTCACCCCTACTGTGGTGGCAGGAGCTGCTTCTCTTTGGTGCGGCTGTGATGTTTGATGATACTATTCATGTTGCTTCTCACAACTGCTTTTCCAGGTTTGTCTCGGTCTGGAGTGTGGCACCCTGGACTAGCCAGGTCGTCACAGGTAACACACAAACACCCCCACCCCATTAGACAGTAACATTAGCCAAACACAAAACCCTTGTTGCCTCCCTCCAGGGTCTGATGTCCACACCAGGTAGGGCGGAGCCAAGCGGTTGGCCCCACCCACCGAGGAGTTCACAGGCCTGGAGGCGGGAAAAGTGACAGAACGAGTTTGGAGTTTGAAGTGTGAGGAGTAAACACTTGAGTGTCTGGGTTGGAGCCCAGGCACTGACAACAAGGTTGGCAGACGGTGGTGGCCGTCTGCAGGAGTGGTGAAGCAACGCGGAACCGTAGGACCGGGGTCGGGCGTTGGCCCACCGATACCGACCGGGGAGCGAAGTGGAGCCAGCACATATAGGCAGGGCCATCGGACCCCGACCAGGCTTGGAGCCACCGACAATAGTCAAATCCGAGTGTAACCGGAACCCCAGGGGTTTCCTAACAGCCAAAGACCCGATAGAATGCAACCGCCCACACCGTGAGGGTATACAGCTACCGCCTAAGGCTAGAGACCCAAGGGCCAGCGCCTGCGGGCAAACGGGCTCCTCCGGCATCCATACACCGGGGAGCGAACTACCGTTGGGGATCCATCAAAGTCAAACAAGTACACAAAGGTGCAGGGAAAGACAGCCGCCATCACCTGTCCGGGGAGAGACACTGCAGCCAGCTGCAGGACCCGTCCATCCAGCCATTTGGTTTACCGAGGACTTTGTGCATCTCTTACTGACACCCGTGCCATCCGGCATCACGCCGCGCTGTCCCTGCAACCCTGCACGTCACACCACCGGGCCCCGGGGCCACCGACCCCCTACCCACGGAGGGGGAAAACAACATCCCAGCTGTTCCCTACCATTGCTCCCAGGATCCCCGTCACCAGCAGCGGTGGTGCCTACCTTCACCACAACCCGTGGGTGGCGTCACGGACTAAATCTCCCAAACCAACCACCCCTTTCACTCACAGGCGAGGAGCGCTGCTCGAGTCCCCAGATCCGGCCCACCGCTCGAGCCACCGAGCAGCAGCAGCCGCAGCAGCACCAGACCCGAGCGTTAGTGAGCACGCGGCGGCGTCCTCCCCGCCCGCGACAACATGGCGTCACGAACAGGATTTAACCCATCTACTTACCAGTAGAAGTGCGCCTTGTGATCTCTGCCAGCGGTGTCCGGCCCTAAATTTTGAAACGCCGCCATCTTGGCGCGAAAATCTCCGTCTCGAGCGTCTTCTCCGAGCAGGGAAGGCGCGAAAGCAAAGCCCCGCCCCCAACAAGCGGAAGTGCGGAAGAGAACCAAGGGGGGACGAGAAAAAGATGTCTGCGCCCGATGGAGCTGTTGGAGGAGTGGCGGTTGCAGCTGCCGCCGCACCCGTAGTTGAAAACTGGATAGCCCCTGCACCGGCCGCAGGAGCGGCGGTCGCCCAGGTGATGCAGTTCTCCCTGCCCTATGTGCCCGGTGATACCTGGCTACCACAATACGATGAGAAGCCTGATGCTCTGCAGGTGTTCTGGAAAAAGATTAGCCCGGTCCTCGATTTATATCCCTTGGCTGATAGGCAACGGGCAGCGGTAGTGCTAGGGCAGCTAACCGGTGCGGCTGAGCAGGAGGCAGAGACCTGGACCGACACGGACCGGACCTCGGTGACTACCATTTTCGAGAAACTACAAATCGCTTTTGAGACCCACATAGAAGCGGAGCTGAGGATGCAGTTTTATCAGTGCCGACAACGGCCTGCGGACAATGTAAGAGACTATGCCCTGCGCCTGCAAACAGCTCTCCATACGCTGAAGCGGGTGAACACTATTAATGATGCAGACAGCAATAAGATGCTAGTAGAACAATTCCTGCAAGGGCTGGGGTCCGCGGAAGACCGCAAGCAGCTGCGGCTGTAGGCCCTAGAACACCCCAATCTGGACTTTGCCGTGCTGAAAGAGCGGGCCATCAAGGCCCTGCAGGCCCCAACGCCAGATGCTCCTGAAGCGGCTTCATGGCCGGCTGAAACCGCTCCTATCACGGTGGCACCTCCACCCCCGGCTCTACCGGCCCTGGCAGCGCCCGTCGGGATGATGGAGGAACTAGCGGCCCAGGTCCGCCGCATGGATGGAGACCTAGCCAAGATTCTCGCCGCACTCCAGCTTCCGATGAGAGTCAAGCCTCCAGGAGGGATCCAGCTCGCCGACAGCCCGGAGGACGTCCCCTGGATGCAGCGGAGAAGGACCAATGACTCACGGTATGGGCCTCCTATTTGTTACAGGTGCAGCAAGCCTGGCCACTACTCTAGGCGGTGCCCGTTAAACGAGCAACCCCTGGGGCCAAGCGCCAATCCTCAGGAGTAGACACCAACGGCCCCCCCGATTGGCGACACCGGTACGTTGGAGCTCGCCCCATCATCCCCCTGGCAGTGGGCGGCGTCCCGCTCATGGCCCTCTTGGACACAGGATCACAGGTAACCACTATACCATATACACTGTACCAGCAGTATTGGGGCACTGACGAACTTGCCCCCTCTGATGATAGCCTGACCCTTATCGCAGTCAATGGACTCCCGCTAACCCAGGTGGGCTACAAGCAAGTGACCCTGACTGTGGGATGTGCGGAGTTAAAGAATCAAGGGATGATTGTGGTAATGAATGAACCCAGTGATCACACCCCGAAAGTAATATTGGGGACCAACGTGATGGAGCATTGTATGAGTGAGGTGCTGAGTCTGTTGCAGCAGTTGGCCGCCACAGCAGGAGAGGGCCGACAGAGGGCTGTGCAGCGTGAGATCCGGGCCCTTCTGTATCGGCAGCAAGTGAGCTCGACTGGCGGAGAGATTGGTGGAGTGAGGGTGATGGATGTGGCCCCCTTAGTAGTGCCACCCCGAAGTGAAATGATGATCTGGTGCAGGGCAGCAGTAGGCCCCCAGGGGCGCGACTACCCGGCGATAGTGGAACCCACGCCTTCTGAACACTGGCCCACGGTGATGGCGGCCAGAGGGTTGGTTGACGTTAAAAAGGGGAGAGTGCCTGTAAGAGTGCTGAATTGTGGAGAAGAGGAAGTCAGGCTCCCCCGTTACGCTACCCTCGCCAAGTTGCTCACCTTAGATCCTCACACCATTCACGAAGCTGTCCCTCCTACCTCCGCATCCCCTGCCAGTAACCATACACCCCCTGAACAGTTAGAGGAGTGGTGCCAGGAACTACACGTAGGTACTGAAACCACACCCACGCATCACAAAGAGGGGGTACACCGGGTAGTGCAAGAGTATGAACAGGTTTTCAGCAAGCACCCATTAGATTTCGGGAGGATTAAGGGGATTCAACACCATATCCCTACAGGCCTACACCCACCCATCAAAGAGAGGTATAGGCCCATTCCGCCAGCACACTATCAATGCGCTAAAGACATGTTGAGGAACATGAAGGAGGCGGGGGTCATTCGGGATAGTTGTAGTCCCTGGGCAGCCCCACTGGTGCTGGAAAAGAAGAAGGACGGTGAAATGACTAGCCAGGGAGGCCTCTGGCTGTGTAGTCGTGGCAGCTCTGTATTCAAGGCACATCCCTGGCTTCATCACTTCTTCAATGCTGGGACAGTGTGTGTCAGTATCTTCATCGGCCGATGCACAAAGAGTCTTCAGGCAAAAGTTGAGATGCATAAAAACTGACATTTATTCACACATAAAAAAAACACTCCGGTCAGCAGATTCCGGCAATCTTGGTGGAGCTGGGGACAACCTGCCCAAACGCGCCCTCTGGTGGGGATATGCCCTAGATACTCCTCTTCTCTGAGCTCCCACTCTCCGGTCAAGCACTCACTGGACCCACACCAGCGGAATAGACCCTGAGGTTGCGTCCACCTCCTTATCTCCGGTGTCCCCTGGTGTTCCGCTCACACTCTCACACTTGCCGCTGCAGGTGTTCACTGTCTGCTGTCCCGGATCCTTTTCCTCTCGCACACACACAATCTCTCCCTAGATATCCGGCCGACTCCTCCTCCCCGGTGGCAACAGCCGTCCCACCCGACCACTAGGGGGTGCCCTAATACACAAAATCACATACAGTAATAAAATTCAACATTTTTAATAATAACAATGCCGGGTAACTATGCTGAACTAGTAGGGGGTAGGCCCACCCACTACATGCCTCCCCTCTTAAAATCCGAGCCTCCCGGCAAGGCTCTTAACTATAAACATATTAAGACAATAAAACCTTTTAGGTCAGTCCACAACAACGACTCCAGTTCAGCGGCGCTCCCGGTCTGTAGGGGCGCTTAGTGGCGCAGCAGCGCTCCCGGTCTCTACGTAGCGCCCGGAGGCTCAACAGCGCTCCCGGTCTTAGATGGGCGCCCGGAGGCTCAGCAGCGCTCCCGGTCTTTGCTGGAGGGCAACAGGCCCGTAAAACTTTTAACAAAACTTCTGCCGGTTAACAGCACCGGACTTAAACATCAGATGAGCAGTAGGCACTTACTCTTGGGGCCAGGCCCGCTTCCATTCCTCCGCTTGAGCCTGGATGTAGGCCCCCAAAGATTGTCCCGGCTGGCGGCGGATTCTTCTAAAGGACACAGGGGCGAAAGGCGGCTCCACGGGCACAGCTGCTGCAGCTCCTCGCGGGGGTGATGGCGTCTCGGCCCGGGACGGTGGTGGCGCGGATGGCGACGCGTCTAGCATGATGACCGGCCTGTTGGTAACATTTTGTGTTACCGCTACCACGGATGGAATCCTCTCCGGGTCAAGGGTCGGTTCAGTCGCTGTTTCCGGGGTAGCAGCCGTGATGCGCCGGTGGTGAGAGGGGTCGGACGGCATCGGTCTGGCATGGCTCCGGCGCCGCTCTTGTTGTTCCTCCCAGTCAATCTCCTGTTGCCACTGCTCCGCTTCCCGGGTGGTTGGCATGCGAGAGACACAAACGGCAAACAGGCCGCGGCTACCTGCGTCCGGCAGGAATTGAACCCTCTCGCCCGGCCACAGGGTATGGAGTCGCTTGGGCAGCCCTTCCACGTCCAGATGAACTCTGTTGTAAAAATAGTCATCCCCGGTCTCTGCTTCTCGGATGAATCCATACCCCTCCTGTTGGTTGAACTTAACAACCACTCCGGTAACAAACTGCTGGGCCAGTTCTTCACCCGGCTCCGGTACATGACTAGGCGACGGGGCGGCGACATCAAGCTGTGGAACCTCCCACGGGAAGACTGCAGCTCCCGGACGGCTTGGCATTGGTGGCGTGGCATAAGTCGCCTTCACTTCCGTGATGGTTCTCCCGGTCTGTGCGTCCCAGGAGGTCTTCCAGGAGACTTTATCCGGGCGTGTAGAACCTCCCGGTCCGATAGGAAGGTCCACCAACGCTGCCTCACCGGCAGGAGCGAACCTGGGTCGGCCCCGGCCTAGGCTGATTAAAGCCATCGTGGTAGCCAACTCCTCTGGTTGTCCAAAGGTTTCCATCGCTGTCTCTGACAATCTCACTTGTAACGGCGGTGATGTCAATGCTGAGGTTGGGAAGAGTGGAGGCGGGCCTTCGTTTCCCGCTCTTAAACGGACTCCACCCCCAGCCTCACGCATCATCTTGACTCCTCCGCTGAGGTACTTCTTTTTCTTCTTCTTCAATGCCCTGGAGCTGGCGCCTCCCCTCTTTGGGCGGAGTACTCTGTACTTTTTCTTCGGCGCCGGCCAGCCCCAGGCTCTTCTTTTGGCGCCAACTTTTCGCGCCTTTTCTTCTTCCTTACAGATAACGGCCTCCTTGCCGCCATCTTGTACCCGGTCCAACGCTACGGGCACTGTGTTCTCTTCCCACCACGGGACTGGAAATCTTGCATCATGGTCCGGGTCCTGTGCTCCGGGCACAACCTGATCTCCCGCTTCTTGGGTCCCCGGCAGGGGACTCGTATCCTGCCGACTACGCCACATGAAATGACTAGCCAGGGAGGCCTCTGGCTGTGTAGTCGTGGCAGCTCTGTATTCAAGGCACATCCCTGGCTTCATCACTTCTTCAATGCTGGGACAGTGTGTGTCAGTATCTTCATCGGCCGATGCACAAAGAGTCTTCAGGCAAAAGTTGAGATGCATAAAAACTGACATTTATTCACACATAAAAAAAACACTCCGGTCAGCAGATTCCGGCAATCTTGGTGGAGCTGGGGACAACCTGCCCAAACGCGCCCTCTAGTGGGGATATGCCCTAGATACTCCTCTTCTCTGAGCTCCCACTCTCCGGTCAAGCACTCACTGGACCCACACCAGCGGAATAGACCCTGAGGTTGCGTCCACCTCCTTATCTCCGGTGTCCCCTGGTGTTCCGCTCACACTCTCACACTTGCCGCTGCAGGTGTTCACTGTCTGCTGTCCCGGATCCTTTTCCTCTCGCGCACACACACAATCTCTCCCTAGATATCCGGCCGACTCCTCCTCCCCGGTGGCAACAGCCGTCCCACCCGACCACTAGGGGGTGCCCTAATACACAAAATCACATACAGTAATAAAATTCAACATTTTTAATAATAACAATGCCGGGTAACTATGCTGAACTAGTAGGGGGTAGGCCCACCCACTACAGACGGCACCATGAGAATGTGTGTGGATTACCGGAAGATCAACCAGATCACGCATAAAGATGCCTATCCTCTCCCCCGTATCGAAGAGTCGCTAGCTGCACTGAGAACTGCTAACTTCTTCTCTACCCTCGACCTCACTAGCGGGTACTGGCAGGTAGCGGTCGCGCCAGAGGACCGTGAGAAGACGGCATTCGCCACTCCCATGGGACTCTGTGAGTTTAACAGCATGCCGTTCGGGCTGTGCAATGCCCCTGGAACCTTCCAACGGCTAATGGAGTGCTGCCCGGGACATCTCAACTTCGAAACGGTCCTACTGTACTTGGACGATGTGATCGTGTATTCCCAGACGTACGAGGCCCATCTGCAACATCTGGCTGAAGTGTTCGCGTCCCTAGCCAAATATGGGATGAAATTGAAGCCCTCTAAGTGCCACCTACTGAAGCACAGGGTGCAGTACCTTGGACACGTGGTGGGCGCGGAAGGCATCGCCCCAGATCCTGAGAAGATCATTGCCATTCAGGACTGTCCGAGGCCGACCACGGTGAGGGAAGTGAGACAGTTCCTGGGCCTGGTGGGCTACTATCGTCGTTTCATTAAGGGATACACAAAGATGGCCACCCCCATGCAAGACCTCCTCGTGGGACAGACCAAGGGTGGCAGGCCCTCTGGAACCCCGTTGGCATGGGAAGAGAAGCACGAAGAGTCCTTTCGCCAGCTGAAGACGGCCTTGACCGGGAAAGAAATCCTGGCGTACCCCGACTATAATCTCCCATTCATCCTCTACACTGATGCCAGTAATGTAGGCTTGGGAGCCGTCCTGTCCCAGGTCCAGAACGGAAGGGAAAAAGTGATCGCCTATGCCAGCAGAAAACTCCGGCCCACGGAGAGGAACTCTGAGAATTACAGCTCCTTCAAGCTTGAGTTCCTAGCCCTGGTGTGGGCCATTACTGAGCGATTCCGCCATTACCTCGCAGCCGCTAAGTTCACCGCCTATACGGACAATAATCCGTTAACCCATCTGGACACGGCCAAGCTGGACGCGTTGGAGCAGCGGTGGGTGGTTAGGCTGTCTAATTATGACTTCACGATCAAGTACCGAGCCGGCCGCAAGAACACCAACGCGGACGCGCTATCCCGGATGCCCCACCTATCGGATGAGGGTCCGGAAGGCGATGATCTCGAAGAAATCGAGCTGCCTGCATTTCACCGGCCACCAGTCAAGCAGTTGCATGTCAAGCAGCAACAGGCGAACCTGGACCCGCTGCCCAGTCAGGGATGGCAAGAAGCCCAAGACCAAGCGCCTGCCGTCCAAGTGGTCAAGACCATGATTGAACAAGGTTCCACTAGACTGGACCCTGCTTCTCCGCCTGAGGCCCAACGGCTGTGGAAAGAACGAGCCCGGCTGCATCTGGACCAGGGGAAACTGTATCGGGAATTGATCAACCCGAAGACTCATGAGAAGGTTCGTCAGCTGGTGGTTCCTCAGGCTAGTGTGCCCACAGTTCTCCGGGCTTACCATGACGGTGCCGGGCACTTTGGGTGGAAGAAGCTGGAGATGCTGTTGAGAGAGCGGTTCTATTGGAGTGGGATGTGGGAGTCTGTGGAGGCCTGGTGCCGAGAATGGGGTCCCTGTGCACTGAGAACAAGGGACGAGGCTAGCCAGAAGGCCCCTCTACGCCCAATAATCACTCATCAGCCGCTGGAGTTAGTCGCCCTGGACCACGTTAAACTCACCCCTAGCCGAAGTGGGTACACCTACGCCCTGACCATCGTAGACCACTACTCGAGATTCATGGTGGTTGTCCCAGTCAAGGACCTGACCGGCCGTACCGCCGCTAGAGCATTCCAGGCCTATTTTTGCCGACCGCACGGGTACCCGGAGAGGGTGCTTACCGATCGGGGTCCGGCTTTTGAAGCGGAGGTGTTTCAAGAATTCTGCCAGTTGTACGGCTGCAAGAAGATTCGGACCACACCTTACCATGCCCAGACTAATGGCATGTGTGAAAAGATGAACCATCTGGTCCTGGGTCTTCTCAAGACGTTACCGTTAGAAGAGCGGAACCTGTGGCCAGAAAAGCTGCCTGTGTGGCGCCCTGGACTAGCCAGGGCGTCACAAGTACTACAACATGCACCCCCACCCCGAGATAGGCACATCCACCAGACACAAAATCCTTGTTGCCTCCCTCCAGGGGCTGATGTCCACACCAGATGGGGTGGAGCCAGGCGGTTGGCCCCACCCACTGAGGAGTTC
This sequence comes from Anomaloglossus baeobatrachus, assembly GCF_048569485.1. Taxonomy (NCBI): domain Eukaryota; kingdom Metazoa; phylum Chordata; class Amphibia; order Anura; family Aromobatidae; genus Anomaloglossus; species Anomaloglossus baeobatrachus. The sequence goes on along the minus strand of NC_134361.1, from coordinate 214,828,109 downwards.
ACAGTCCTGGAGGCGGGAAAAGGAAAGCAGATCAGTTAGGGAAGTGGAAGAGTGAGGAGTAAAGTGGTAGTAGAGGAGCAAACTGACTGTGTCCGGGTACGTGGCCCGGGCCCCGAGAGCAAGGTTAGCAGACGATGGTGGACATCTGCAGGAGAGGCAGATCAACGCGGAACCGTAGGACCGGGGACGGGCGGTGGCCCGCCGGTACCGAACCAGGGAGCGAAGCGAAGCCAGCACAAACGGGCAGGGCCTGCGGACCCCGACCAGGCTTGGAGTCGCCGTTAAATAGGTCAAATCCGTCAGTGACCGGAACCCCAGGGGTTTCCTAACAGCCAAGACCCGATTGAAGGCAACCGTCCAACCAGCAAAAGGAAATACAGCTACCGCCACAGCTAGAGTTCCAAGGGCCAGAGCCTGCGGGCAAAAGGGCTCCTCCGGCACATATACGCGCTGGGGAGCGGGTTACCGGTGGGAAGCCATCGGGACCGAACATACACAAAGGTGCAGGGAAAGGCAGCCACCACCAACCGTCCAGGAGAAACCACAGCAGCCGACTGCGGGACCCGTCCATCCAGCCGTTTGGTTTACCAGAGACTTTGCATCCATTTGTGGCTGAGTGAGTACTACCGTGCCATCCGGCACCGTGCTGCGCAGTCCAAGCGACCCTGCACCTTGCCAACCCTGCCTCCCCGACACCTCACCGGGCCCTGGGACCACCAACCCCCTACCCACGGAGGGGAGAGAAACATCCCAGCTGCTCCCTACCATTGCTCCCGGGATCCCCGTCAATAGCAGCAGTGGTGCCCAACCTCACCACAACCCATGGGTGGCGTCACGGACCAAATTCCCAAACCGAACTACCCCCCCTTTCACTCACGGGCGAGGAGCGCCGCTCGAGTCCCCGGATCCGGCCCACCGCTTGAGCCACTGAGCAGCAGCAGCGCCGGACCCGAGCGTGGTGAGCGCAGCGCCCCGCCGCCCGCAACACCTGACCTGGTCGATATGTACAATAACATCCCCTCTAGCTCTACCAAATGTACACCAGCGTATTTGATGAGAGCTCGGCCAGGCTGGTTGCCGGTGGACCTAGAAATTGGCTTGGAAGCTCCAGAAGCCCTCCCTTCGACTGCTGGATGGGACACTCGGCGGAGAGCGCAGTACCGACAGGTCCAGGAGTACGTAGAAAGGAACCTGTGTCGGAGCCGGGAAAAGCAGGAACAGTACTTCAACAAGCGGGCTCCAGCTAGCCCCTTTAAACCTGGGGATGTAGTGCTGAAACGAAAAAGAAGAACCCATAAGCTTGATGACCAGTGGGAAAAGACCCCGTATGTCATACAACCCACTGAATGGGAGAATGAGAAGGCCTACCAGATTAGTCGTGACCAGAGGAAGACTTCGGCCATGGTTTCCAGGGACCACCTGAAGAGGTGCCCATCTCCGTTGAAGGTGGCAGCTGAAGTTCCAGCCCCCAGACCAACCGGGGAGAAAGAAAAAGAGGTGATCCATACAGTGATGGGTGATTTCCCAGCGGACTGGCCTACACAGAAGGCGCGGTGCTTATTCCGGTAATAATATTCCCACAACCCGTGGAGGAAAAGGAGACGGAAGTAACCGCCAGTGAACCAGTGCCCAGGGCTGCACCTGTACCCAGTCCCCCTGAGTCTCCGCCGGCCCCACACAGTAGATAGGAAGAGGAACTGACTGTCTCTTCTGTCCCCTTGCCCTCCACTGATGGCATTGGGCCCAGAAGGTCCACACGCCCCAACCTAGGCCAACCCCCACTTAGGTACTGGGAAACTACCATTTAGGGGTGTCATATGTTAAGTGTGTAAATATGTGAATGAATGACAAAAATCAACCGAAAAGATCATCTGATTAGCTACAGCGTTGCCGGCAAGTTGTCCCCAGAGGGACTCTGTGTGTTTTACCACCCACATGAGGAACTACTCATGAACATGGCCGAGAACTGGCAGGCCACCCACGAACTGGTGGGCTTGTAAATAGTTTTGTGGGATGGAAACCGTTGCCGCCTCCGGAGAGGCAGATTGGAGGAAGGGCCTGCAGCAGAGCAGGCTGGGGCCCGGCCACCACCAGGACCGGTGGCCATCCTCCGGGGGTCAGGGGTCCCCCTGGACGTGGGGTCCCCTGAAGTGACAGCCGGGTGCGAGTAACCGTACCCTTCCCGCTCAGGCAGCCTGAACCTGGACTGGGGTCAAGGGGTGCTGCCCACTTCTTGGGGGCAGCATCAGGGTTAGGTTGCTTGGGTGGGAGAGCGGAAGACATCCGTCCGTCCGTTATTATTAAAACTGTTTTATATGTGCAACGTTTAAGTGACCTAACAAAAATGCTTATGTTTGAAATGTTTACATGTTATTAATGTTTTTGAAAAAAAAAAAATATAAAACCGCTGATGGACGGGCAGCCCGCGGATGGTCTACATTTCACCAAGGGGGAATGTGGCGCCCTGGACTAGCCAGGTCGTCACAGGTAACACACAAACACTCCCACCCCATTAGACAGTAACATTAGCCAAACCCAAAACCCTTGTTGCCTCCCTAAAGGGTCTGATGTCCACACCAGGTAGGGCGGAGCCAAGCGGTTGGCCCCATCCACCGAGGAGTTCACAGGCCTGGAGGCGGGAAAAGTGACAGAACAAGTTTGGAGTTTGAAGTGTGAGGAGTAAATAATTGAGTGTCTGGGTTGGAGCCCAGGCACTGACAACAAGGTTGGCAGACGGTGGTGGCCGTCTGCAGGAGTGGTGAAGCAACGCGAAACCGTAGGACCGGGGTCGGGCGCTGGCCCGCCGGTACCGACTGGGGAGCGAAGTGGAGCCAGCACACATAGGCAGGGCCATCGGACCCCGACCAGGCTTGGAGCCGCCGACAATAGTCAAATCCGAGTGTGACCAGAACCCCAGGGGTTTCCTAACAGCCAAAACCCGATAGAAGGCAACCGCCCACACCGTGAGGGTATACAGCTACCGCCTAAGGCTAGAGACCCAAGGGCCAGCGCCTGCGGGCAAACGGGCTCCTCCGGCATCCGTACACCGGGGAGCGGACTACCGTTGGGGATCCATCGTAGTCAAACAAGTACATCAAGGTGCAGGGAAAGACAGCCGCCATCACCTGTCCGGGGAGAGACACTGCAGCCGGCTATGGGACCCGTCCATCTAGCCGTTTGGTTTACCGAGGACTTTGTGCATCTCTTACTGAGTGAGTACACCCGTGCCATCCGGCATCGCGCCGCGCTGTCCCTGCAACCCGGCACCTCACCTACCCTGCCTCCCCGTCACACCACCGGGCCCCAGGACCACCAACCCCTACCCACGGAGGGGGAAAACAACATCCCAGCTGCTCCCTACCATCGCTCCCTGGATCCCCGTCACCAGCAGCGGTGGTGCCTACCTTCACCACAACCCGTGGGTGGCGTCACGGACTAAATCCCCCAAACCAACCACCCCTTTCACTCACGGGCGAGGACGCCGCTCGAGTCCCCGGATCCGGCCCACCGCTCGAGCCACCGAGCAGCAGCAGCAGCACCGGACCAGAGCGTTGGCGAGCGCATGGCGGCGGCGTACTCCCCGCCCGCGACATGGAGCGCAGTCAACTCTTTGTCATAATAATATTTGGTAAATCATATACAAAACATAGGAGGCGCTGTATATACATCACAGGAGATGCTGGAGGCACATATAACACATAGGAGACACTGGAACTGCTCTATATACATTACAGGAGTCACTGAAGGCACATACATCACTGGAGGGGCTGAGGGCATATACAACACATAGAAAACGCTGGGACTGACGTATACACAACAGAAAGGAAATTCTGGGACTGCTGTATATACACATCACAGGAGACACTGGAGGCACATACATCACATGAGGAACTGGGGACATATATATGCTCCCAGCCCCTCCTGTGATGTAAATGCCCACAGCCCCTCCTGTAATGTGCATGCCCACAGCCCCTCCTGTGATGTACATGCCCACAGCCCCTCCTGTGTTGTGTATGTCCCCAGTGTCTCCTGTGATGTCTATGCCCCCAGCATCTCCAATGTGATGTATAAGTCACAGGAGACGTTGGAGGCAAATAACACAAGATGGGGCTGGGGGGCATACACATAACAGGAGACGCTTGGGGGCATACACAACGCAAGAGGGGCTGGGGGGCATACACAACACAAGAGGGACTGGGGGCACAAACATCACAAGAGGGGCTGGGGGCAAAGACATCACTGAGGGGGGCACAGACATCACTGGGGGAACACAACACTGGGGGGGATACACAGCTTTGGGAGGGCACACAGCACTGGGGGGCTGCACACAGCACCTGCAGAGCCCTGACATTACTGGGGAGCCACAAACCTGAGGTGATACACAATCATGGGGTGAGGGACACAGCACTGATCGTTCCACACAACTCTGGGGGGATGGTACACAAAGTACTGGACGTGGAACAGAGTGCAGGCGCACGCACACACAGCGCCGGAGACAGTGCAGGCCGGAGGGAAGAGGGGCGGGTACACCACTCCGGAGGGCAGAGGGGCGGGCACACTGCTCCGGAGGGTAGCGGGGCGGGCACACCGCTCTGGAGGGTAGAGGGGCGGACACACCGCTCTGCAGGGCAGAGGGGCGGGCACACCGCTCTGGAGGGCAGAGGGGCGGGCACACCGCTCCGGAGGATAGAGGGGCGGGCACACCGCTCCGGAGGGTAGAGGGGCGGGCACACCGCTCCGGAGGGTAGAGGGGCGGGCACACCGCTCCGGAGGGTAGAGGGACGGGGACACCACTCTGGAGGGCAGAGGGGTGGGCACATTGCTCCGAAGGGGGCAGATCGCTCTGGAGGACAGAGGGGCGGGCACACCGCACGAGAGGACAGAGGGGCGGGCAGATTGCTCCGGAGTTCAAAGGTGCGGGCACACTACACGAGAGGACAGAGGGGCGGGCACACTACACGAGAGGACAGAGGGGCAGGCACATCGCTCCGGAGGGCAGAGGGGCGGGCACACAGCACGAGAGGACAGAGGGGCGGGCACATCGCTCCGAAGAGCAAAAGGACGGGCACACACCGCTGATCATGCGAACACTGGACAGCGGGAGAGCCCATTGGTTCGCCCAAACAGTGCATGTGGTCATTTAAAGGGCCGGCAGCCCCAGCACTGCAGCCCCCGGGAATCTGTCCGGGGGCCGCATAAAAGATCATGGTGGGCCGCATGCGGCCCGCGGGCCGGAGGTTCCCCGCCCCTGGTGTAGTGCATGGCTACTTTACTATACCTAGACATCACTTCTATGCCTATAGTTGCCGCCGTTCTCAAGTTAATGGTGGTGGACAGGATAGGGATGGACACACTGTATAGTGAACATATTTTTGTTAACATTTTGCAGTACAGTATGAGGCAGAATGAATGGTGTCATTCAAAAGTACAACTCTTCCCACAAAAAAAAGCCCCAAACCCTGATATGGCTATACTGACGGAAAAATAAAAAATAAAAGTTATGGCTCTTGGAAGGACAGAAAGGAAAAAAAATCTAAATAAATAAAGAGAAATTGTTTGTCTGATGGGGAAGAGGTTAATTTTTTTTTTTTAGATTTTGCATATAAATGGTTTCTTTAGGAATGATGTTTGGTCCGGGGAGTCAGAAGCTCCTTGGCTGTGAGCCCGAATTTTGGTTTACATACTTCACCCTGTTGTAACAGGTTGGACCGCTCCCTCGTATTGATAAAGGTCCCGGAAACGCCTTTTATATCGTATTGTTAATATCTATATAAATTATAACCTTTATTCAGGTCACCTGGGAGGACGGAACTTTTGTGTTACATTTTGTTTTTTAAATATGGTAATTCCACAATAAAGATTATTTATTCCATTTGTTCCATTTGTTACATTTTGTTTTTATAAATAATTCTACAATAAAGGTTATTTGTTGTAAGAAATGCAACAAATAACCTTTATTGTAGAATTATTAAAAAAAACCAAAATGCAACAAATACAACAAATAACCTTTATTGTAGAATTATTAAAAAAATCCAAATGGAATAAATGCCACAAATGCAACAAATGCATTTGTTCCATTTTTTTTTTTTTAATAATTCCACAATAAAGGTTATTTGTTGCTTTTGTTGTATTTGTTCCATTTTGTGTTTTTTTTTAAATAATTCTACAATAAAGGTTATTTGTTGCTTTTGTTGCATTTGTTCCATTTTTTTTTTTAATAATTCCACAATAAAGGTTATTTGTTGCTTTTGTTGCATTTGTTCCATTTTGGTTTTTCTTTTAAATAATTCTACAATAAAGGTTATTTGTTGCTTTTGTTGCATTTGTTCCATTTTTTTTTTTTAATAATTCCACAATAAAGGTTATTTGTTGCTTTTGTTGCATTTGTTCCATTTTAGATTTTTTTTAAATAATTCTACAATAAAGGTTATTTGTTGCATTTGGTTATATTTTGTTTTTTTTAAATAATTCCACAATTAAAGGTTATTTTGTTACATTTTTGCTTATCGCAGTCGTTTTTTGGAGGTTTCCAGACCCTCTGGACCTGTCGGCACCACACCACATTTGGAGACCACTGGTGTAACCCCCTCAATGGCCGCAACATGGATGCACAAGACCCCCCCCCTAATAACCACAGATGTAATTGAGGCGCTACTTACGCGTCCACCTTTGAGAGCTCATCCTGATGATTCCTCCTGGCTGTAATCTCTGGGAAGTAGAAGAAGGAAGTACCTGCTAATGCCTCAGCCTTTCTGTTTAAAGGGCCAGGCACGCCTTTGTCATTGGCTTTCGAGCTATAGCTGCTTGACTTCTATTCTTAATTAGTTTATGCAATTTTTGTTTTAAATACTCTCAAGTCTTATGTAAATGAAGGGAGGGGGGGAGCAAGAGTCCATAGAAAGGCTTAGGCTTAGAAATTTGGTTAACAAAGAGGGCTCTGGCTATTGAGGGGTTAAGATGGTACAGGGGGTATTGAGTTACTGACTGTAGCTCTCTTCCCTATTCTGCTTTGTGAATAGCAGCTGTACTAGGCGTGTCCCCGTCACACGGTCACCTGTAATAGGTATCGTAAGGTGACATGTTTCATCTTTGCTTCTCAAGAAGTGCTGAGTGGTCCTTCTCCAGAACTATCCATAGGATCACCAGGGGTCCGACAGCTCCGTCCTGAACGCTCGACCCCCCGCCAGACGGGCCATTTATTCCGAATGCACTGCTCCGCTATTTCCGCAGGTCCAGTAGACAATGAATGGGCGCCAATCTTGGCGCCAGTTAGGATCTTAGGGATCCGACCCGTGAGCAACTTCTTATTCCCTATCGATACTTTTTTTTTGTTGCAATAATCCTTTATGAAATCTTATGCACTTTCTTGATAAGATAAAAAGTGTGAATATATGGACCCAACAGAGACCCATAGACAGGGGTGTAACTATAATAGGTGCAGGGGTTACTGTTGCACCCAAGCTCTGAAGCCTAAGGGGTCCCCAAAAACTCCTTTTGGCCATATTAAAATATTATTAAAAAACTCAGTGAGAAAGGATAAAAATCTGCGCCACTGTTAAAGGACTCCAAAGTGATTTTTATATCTACGCGTTTCAGAACCACAAAAAGCTCCTTCTTCAGGACAAGTCATGAATCATGAATGTGATTGTCCTGATGAAGGAGCTTTTTGTGGCTCTGAAACGCGTAGACATATAAAAATCACTTTTGATCTTGGTTTTGGGTCCTTTAACGGCGGTGCAGATTTTTACCCTTTCGTCCTCCGAATGTTTGCTGCAGCCGTTTCGTGCCATTACAGGGATTGGGACTGTCACAACCCTACGAGGTGAACCTCTCCTTGTTTTTATTTCTTATTTTATTTGCATTATCTGCCTTTCCAGCATTCGCAATATTCAAGACCTGTGATAGTTGGGGGCCCCATTGGAGATTTTGCATTGGAGTCCACGAAGTTGACGCTACACCACTGCCCATGGACTTGCTCTCGAGCCCGTAGACAGCTCTGGACTTCACAGCGGTACTTTGACTGTTTGGTTGTGGTCTCCGGACCCCCCATTGATCAGCAGCATTGTTCAGCACCTGTTATATATAAAAATTTTGTTATATACTTCTGCCCGCACTACTTTGTCCCTAACATTATCAGATCTTTTAGAACAAATCCTAGGTGGAAACTTGAATTTTCCGGAATGTAAGGAAAAGGTCTCTATCACAGATCAATGTTATTTTTAATGACACCTTTGACCATAGAGTACCATGGGTTATCTGGAACTTTACTTATTTTTTTACTATGGGACTATTAACTTACAGACAGGTCGGTAGCCGGCTGTCAATCAGTGTGACAGTCACGGGTGACGGACAGTCCTGTGGTGTCCGACTATAGAAGGTCACAGCGTTTGGTTGTGCAAACTGCTCCCTGACCTTCTGTTATTTCTGCTTGGTTTTCATCCCTTTCCCATTAGGACCCTATGGAGTTCCTCAGCCTTTCTGCTGCTTTTCATCAGTACTTCCCTTGGTGTCTTTATATACCTTCACTTCCTATTACTCAGTGCTGGTGATAGCTCTTATTCCCTTAAGTCTTCAGTGCAGTCGGCTTGCATACATCTGGAGAATTTTTGTGGTTGTTGTAGTTCCTCTCCCTGAGTCATCTGGAGATAAGCTGTTTGTTCACTTCCCCCCTGTTTGTTATCCCTGTATCTTCTTTAGTGCTTGAATAAGTGCTCATCCCATCCATTGCCTACCTAGGGTCTATTTCAGGGTCTCCTGTATCTGTACTTGTACACACTGGCCGGTGACTGGTTCATGCAGCGCTATCTGAATCTCCTAATTATTATAGTGATGGCCGGAGCACACAATATAAGCTCATTTGTTTAGCACAGAGTCTTTAAAGATGAACAAGGAAGGAGTTAAAGCTGTGACCGCTCTCACTGTTGTCTGGTTGGGGCCTCTGGCCTTCCATTGCTGGTGTCAGGTTGGGGCCTCTGGCCTTCCATTGCTGGTGTCAGGTTGGGGCCTTTGGCCTTCCATTGCTGGTGTCAGGTTGGGGCCTCTGGCCTTCCATTGCCTGTGTCAGGTTGGGGCCTCTGGCCTTCCATGGCTTGTGTCAGGTTGGGGCCTCTGGCCTTCCATTGCTGGTGTCAGGTTGGGGCCTCTGGCCTTCCATTGCTGGTGTCAGGTTGGGGCCTCTGGCCTTCCATTGCTGGTGTCAGGTTGGGGCCTCTGGCCTTCCATTGCTGGTGTCGGGTTGGGTCCTCTCGCCTTCCATTGCTGGCGTCGGGTTGGGGCCTCTGGCCTTCCATTGCCGGTGTCAGGTTGGGGCCTCTGGCCTTCCATTGCTGGTGTCAGGTTGCATCCTCTGGCCTTCCATTGCTGGTGTCAGGTTGCGTCTTATGGCCTTCCATTGCTGGTGTCAGGTTGGGTCCTCTGGCCTTCCATTGCTGGGGTCGGGTTGGGTCCTCTGGCCTTCCATTGCCGGTGTCGGGTTGGGGCCTCTGGCCTTCTATTACCGGTGTCCGGTTGGGTCCTCTGACCTTCCATTGCCGGTGTCAGGTTGGGGCCTCTGGCCTTCCATTGCTAGTGTCAGGTTGGGTCCTCTCGCCTTCCATTGCCGGTGTCAGGTTGGGTCCTCTGGCCCTCCATTGCCGGTGTCAGGTTGGGGCCTCTGGCTTTCCATTGCCGGTGTCAGGTTGGGGCCTCTGGCCTTCCATTGCTGGTGTCAGGTTGGGGCCTCTGGCCTTCCATTGCTGGTGTCAGGTTGGGGCCTCTGGCCTTCCATTGCCGGTGTCAGGTTGGGGCCTCTGGCCTTCCATTGCCGGTGTCAGGTTGGGGCCTCTGGCCTTCCATTGCCGGTGTCAGGTTGGGGCCTCTGGCCTTCCATTGCTGGTGTCAGGTTGGGGCCTCTGGCCTTCCATTGCCGGTGTCAGGTTGGGGCCTCTGGCCTTCCATTGCTGGTGTCAGGTTGGGGCCTCTGGCCTTCCATTGCTGGTGTCAGGTTGGGGCCTCTGACCTTCCATTGCCGGTGTCAGGTTGGGTCCTCTGGCCTTCCATTGCTGGTGTCAGGTTGGGGCCTCTGGCCTTCCATTGCCGGTGTCAGGTTGGGTCCTCTGGCCTTCCATTGCCGGTGTCAGGTTGGGTCCTCTGGCCTTCCATTGCCGGTGTCAGGTTGGGTCCTCTGGCCTTCCATTGCCGGTGTCAGGTTGGGTCCTCTGGCCTTCCATTGCCGGTGTCAGGTTGTGTCCTCTGGCCTTCCATTGCCGGTGTCAGGTTGGGTCCTCTGGCCTTCCATTGCCGGTGTCAGGTTGGGTCCTCTGGCCTTCCATTGCCGGTGTCAGGTTGGGTCCTCTGGCCTTCCATTGCCGGTGTCAGGTTGGGTCCTCTGGCCTTCCATTGCCGGTGTCAGGTTGTGGCCTCTGACCTTCCATTGCCGGTGTCAGGTTGTGTCCTCTGGCCTTCCATTGCCGGTGTCAGGTTGGGGCCTCTGGCCTTCCATTGCCGGTGTCAGGTTGGGGCCTCTGGCCTTCCATTGCTGGTGTCAGGTTGGTCCTCTGGCCTTCCATTGCCGGTGTCAGGTTGTGTCCTCTGGCCTTCCATTGCCGGTGTCAGGTTGGGTCCTCTGGCCTTCCATTGCCGGTGTCAGGTTGGGTCCTCTGGCCTTCCATTGCCGGTGTCAGGTTGTGGCCTCTGACCTTCCATTGCTGGTGTCAGGTTGTGTCCTCTGGCCTTCCATTGCCGGTGTCAGGTTGGGTCCTCTGGCCTTCCATTGCCGGTGTCAGGTTGGGTCCTCTGGCCTTCCATTGCTGGTGTCAGGTTGGGTCCTCTGGCCTTCCATTGCCGGTGTCAGGTTGGGTCCTCTGGCCTTCCATTGCCGGTGTCAGGTTGGGTCCTCTGGCCTTCCATGAATGGTGTCAGGTTGGGTCCTCTGGCCTTCCATTGCCGGTGTCAGGTTGGGTCCTCTGGCCTTCCATTGCCGGTGTCAGGTTGGGTCCTCTGGCCTTCCATGAATGGTGTCAGATGGCACTTCCAGCCCTGTGACGACACAATTGTTTATTCACCATAGTGAGTTGGCGGTGATTTGTTAAACCCTTGCTGAATATTTATACATTGGTCGGTCTAGAGTCTCTGACTGTTTGGATGAAAAATTCTATACAAAAATGTACAGTAGTTCTAAACGGAGGTTCTACAATGAATTGTTCATGGTGCAGTTCTCTTTATGAACACAAGATGGCGATAAAGACAAACCGTGAGATTATAAATAGCTAAGGCTAAGTTCACACTTCCGTTGTTTTGCATCAGTCACAATCCGTTGCCTTGAGGAATTACGGTATCCTGCAAAATATTTTGCAGGAATCCTGTTTTTCCCCATAGACTTCTATTAGTGACGGATTGTGACTGACTGATGATGCTGCGTTGCATCCGCTGCATCGCGGTCAGTTGTTTAATTTCGCTGCGCATGCGCTCTCTGGCTCCCCGCCCCCGTAACCAGGATAAACATCGGGTAACCAAGCAATGCGCTTTGGTTAGTTACCCGATATTTACAGTGGTTACGGGTGCAGGGAGCCCGCGGGTATCCAAGATAAATATCGGGTAACCAAGCAAAAAGTGCTTTGCTTATACCCGATATTTACCTTGGATACAGTGTGCAAGGAGGCCGACACTTCACCACTCGGCTCCGCCCCCTCCCGCACTCCGCATGTACACACACACACTCACCTGTCCCCAGCCATGCAGACCGCGGCACTGACGTCCTCAGCTCCGCCCCCCGAACTCCGCCCCCAGCACACAACGGAGTCCGACAAAGAAATTCTTTTCTTTGTCACCGTTGTCATCCGCTGTACAACGCGTCAGTCACATGCGTCAAGCAACGCATGTGACTGATGCAAAACAACGGAAGTGTGAACTTAGCCTAAAAGGGCATAAAAATATCCCTGAGCCTCAGAGCGAGCGCAGACCCCCCCAATCCAGCAGATACTCACCCCTCAGATCCAGGCTCCCAGCATGCCTTTCAGTCTCCCTAGGGTTCCCCTTCATTATTTAAGCCCACCAGGATTTTTCTATTAATCACATTGGCTGTTTGAGACACCAGGGATGTAACGGCTTTTATAGGGGTTTTCTGGTCGTTTATTATTTTATTTTCATTATTTTATCTCTTCAGTCCAGTGCAGACCATCGCCAGGGAACCTTTTAGATTGTGTCTGTAGAGCAGTATTATGTGGGTGTCCCATATGGCGGTGTAAAGTTTGCTCCGTATGTCAGTACGACATGGCCTCTGTATGGCTGTGCTACGGGGGCTCTGTATGGCTGTGCTACGTGGGCTCTGTATGGCCGTGCTACGTGGGCTCTGTATGGCAGCGCTACGTGGGCTTTGTATGGCCTGGCTACGTGGGCTCTGTATGGCCTGGCTACGTGGGCTCTGTATGGCTGTGCTACGTGGGCTCTGTATGGCTGTGCTACTTGGGCTCTGTATGGCCGGGTTACGTGGGCTCTGTATGGCCATGCTACTTGGGCTCTGTATGGCCGGGTTAGGTGGGTTCTGTATGGCAGTACTACGTGGGCTCTGTATGGCAGTTCTACGTGGGCTCTGTATGGCAGTACTACGTGGGTCCTGTATGGCAGTTCTACGTGGGTCCTGTATGGCAGTTCTACGTGGGTTCTGTATGGCTGTGCTACGTGGGCTCTGTATGGCAGTACTACGTGGGCTCTGTATGGCAGTACTACGTGGGTCCTGTATGGCAGTTCTACGTGGGCTCTGTATGGCAGTTCTACGTGGGCTCTGTATGGCAGTTCTACGTGGGCTCTGTATGGCAGTTCTACGTGGGTCGTGTATGGCAGTTCTACGTGGGTCGTGTATGGCAGTTCTACGTGGGTCCTGTATGGCAGTTTTACGTGGGTCCTGTATGGCAGTACTACGTGGGTCCTGTATGGCAGTACTACGTGGGTCCTGTATGGCAGTACTACGTGGGTCCTGTATGGCAGTACTACGTGGGCTCTGTATGGCAGTACTACGTGGGTCCTGTATGGCAGTTTTACGTGGGTCCTGTATGGCAGTTCTACGTGGGTCCTGTATGGCAGTTCTACGTGGGTTCTGTATGGCAGTTCTACGTGGGTTCTGTATGGTAGTTCTACAAGGGCTTTGTATGGCAGTACTACGTGGGCTCTGTATAGCAGGACTGCGGGGACTCTGTATGGCAGGACTGCGTGGACTCTGTATGGTAGGACTATGTGGGCTCTGTATGGCAGTTCTACGTGGGTTCTGTATGGCTGTGCTACGTGGGCTCTGTATGGCAGTACTACGTGGGCTCTGTATGGCAGTACTACGTGGGTCGTGTATGGCAGTTCTACGTGGGTCGTGTATGGCAGTTCTACGTGGGTCCTGTATGGCAGTTTTACGTGGGTCCTGTATGGCAGTACTACGTGGGTCCTGTATGGCAGTTTTACGTGGGTCCTGTATGGCAGTACTACGTGGGTCCTGTATGGCAGTACTACGTGGGTCCTGTATGGCAGTACTACGTGGGTCCTGTATGGCAGTACTACGTGGGCTCTGTATGGCAGTACTACGTGGGTCCTGTATGGCAGTTTTACGTGGGTCCTGTATGGCAGTTCTACGTGGGTTCTGTATGGCAGTTCTACGTGGGTTCTGTATGGTAGTTCTACAAGGGCTTTGTATGGCAGTACTACGTGGGCTCTGTATAGCAGGACTGCGGGGACTCTGTATGGCAGGACTGCGTGGACTCTGTATGGCAGGACTACGTGGACTCTGTATGGTAGGACTACGTGGGCTCTGTATGGCAGAACTACGTGGGCTCTGTATGGCAGTACTACGTGGGCTCTGTATGGCAGGACTACGTGGACTCTGTATGGTAGGACTACGTGGGCTCTGTATGGCAGTACTACGTGGGCTCTGTATGGCAGGACTACGTGGACTCTGTATGGTAGGACTACGTGGGCTCTGTATGGCAGGACTATGTGGACTCTGTATGGTAGGACTGCGTGGGCTCCGTATGGCAGGACTACGTGGGCTCTGAATGGCAGGACTACGTGGACTCTGTATGGTAGGACTACGTGGGCTCCGTATGGCAGGACTACGTGGGCTCTGAATGGTAGGACTACGTGGACTCTGTATGGCAGTACGACGTGGGCTCTGTATGGCAGTACTACGTGGACTCTGTATGGTAGGACTACGTGGGCTCTGTATGGCAGTACTACGTGGGCTCTGTATGGCAGGACTGCGGGGACTCTGTATGGCAGTACTACGTGGGCTCTGTATGGCAGTACGACGTGGGCTCTGTATGGCAGTACTACGTGGGCTCTGTATGGCAGTACTACGTGGGCTCTGCATGCCAGTACTACGTGGGCTCTGTATGGCAGTACTACGTGGGCTCTGTATGGCAGGACTGCGTGGGCTCCGTTATGGCAGTACTGCGTGGGCTCTGTATGGCAGTACTATGTGGGCTCTGTATGGCAGTACTACGTGGGCTCTGTATGGCAGTACTACGTGGGCTCCATATGGCAGTACTACGTGGGCTCTGTATGGCAGTACTTCATGAGCTTTGTAAGGCAGTACTACATGGATTGTGTATGGCAGTACTACATGGATTGTGTATGGCAGTACTACATGGATTGTGTATGGCAGTAGTATGTAGGCACTGATATTAAAAACACACAACCCTTCTGTCCTTGCTAGTCGCTTCATATACTGCCATCTTGTCAAACATGTCCCTATAACCCGTAGCCATCAATAAGTAACGCTGAAGTGTAAATCATGGTGGTGCACGGCTGATTTCTTTTGAGACTAAATGTGTATTTTAGAGTCTACGTGATTTCAGCTGACCCCGAGGAGCGGTGCTGAGCGCCCCTAGTGTCAGGACCCAACTTCCCCAGAACAGGAGGGATCGCAGCTCGTTATCCGTGTATAATCCGGAATGTCGCTCTGCGGAGAACAGGTGGAGCGACATTAACGAGAGGCCGAGTCACTGGCTTTACTAATTCTAAAAGGTAGACATTTATTGGAATATATAAAAAGCTGTAATCTGCTGACGAGACATGGACCGGGCCTAATGGAGGAACATTATCACTGTATTGTGTATACACAGTGCCTGCACCAGCAGAATAGTGAGTGCGGCTCTGGAGTATAATACAGGAGGTAACTCAGGATCAGTAATGTATGTACACAGTGACTGCACCAGCAGAATAGTGAGTGCGGCTCTGGAGTATAATACAGGAGGTAACTCAGGATCAGTAATGTAATGTATGTACACAGTGACTGCACCAGTAGAATAGTGAGTGCAGCTCTGGAGTAGAATACCGGAGGTAACTCAGGGTCAGTAATGTATGTACACAGTGACTGCACCAGCAGAATAGTGAGTGCAGCTCTGGAGTATAATACAGGACGTAACTCAGGATCAGTAATGTAATGTATGTACACAGTGACTGCACCAGCAGAATAGTGAGTGCAGCTCTGGAGTATAATACAGGAGGTAACTCCGGATCAGTAATGTAATGTATGTACACAGTGACTGCACCAGCAGAATAGTGAGTGCAGCTCTGGGGTATAATACAGGAGGTAACTCAGGATCAGTAATGTATATACACAGTGACTGCACCAGCAGAATAGTGAGTGCAGCTCTGGAGTATAATACAGGAGGTAACTCAGGATCAGTAATGTAATGTATGTACACAGTGACTGCACCAGCAGAATAGTGAGTGCAGCTCTGGAGCATAATACAGGAGGTAACTCAGGATCAGTAATGTATGTACACAGTGACTGCACCAGCAGAATAGTGAGTGCAGCTCTGGGGTATAATACAGGAGGTAACTCAGGATCAGTACAGTATTTGACCTGATAGTAACACTTGGGACTTCTCGATACTGTCCCTGGGTGAGATTCTTTGCTTTATTTCACATGATTAATTCTGTCAAAAACATTTCTATCATTTAGCGGATTAGAGGGCGCTGATGTGAAATATCTGTGCAATCATCTGCCCTGGCGAGGAGTGACAATGCCATCTGCATTTAATCCTGTTAGTTTCATGGGAACCTCCCTGGCACTCCTATAGTTGTGCTAATTGATGAGTCCGGATTAGATCCGTCCTGAGGCGCTTGTCTCCTTATATTGGAGGACAGAGAAATCGCTAATGGGCCAGATCCAACTTAAAGGAGAAGATTGGCATTATAGAAGATGAATGCTGTAGCACTCAGTAAATAGCCCCCCATAGCGCCAGTCGTACCACTATGAAGCCTGGTCTACATGTGGCTACGGTGACATACGTCATGAAGTGTCAAGAAGTGAGCGCTCCTGCTCGAGAACCTCTGACTTTCCTTATACTGTGTGCTTCAGGGTCTCTGAGCGAATGTACTAATAAATGGTAATGTTACCTCTATCATCAGTGGGGGAACTAGAGTTTGATGGGCCCCAATGCAAAGCTTGGACCAGGGCCCCCCAGTCGTACACCCACACTCAGGGTACAGGATAATGTCGCTTGGCTTCTTCCTTCAGCACGCATGTTTCCCATGATCTGAAATTCCTCTTTCTCTCAGCACCCAGCTTTCCTATCTTCTGATATCCATCTTGTCCTCAGCACACACCTTTCCCATGCTCTGCTATACATCTTCTCTCAGCACCCAGCTTTCCCATGCTCTGCTATACATCTTCTCTCAGCACCCAGCTTTCCCATGCTCTGCTATACATCTTTCCCTCAGCACCCAGCTTTCCCATGCTCTGCTATACATCTTCTCTCAGCACCCAGCTTTCCCATGCTCTGCTATACATCTTTCCCTCAGCACCCAGCTTTCCCATGCTCTGCTATACATCTTTCCCTCAGCACCCAGCTTTCCCATGCTCTGCTATACATCTTTCCCTCAGCACCCAGCTTTCCCATGCTCTGCTATACATCTTTCCCTCAGCATCCAGCTTTCCCATGCTCTGCTATACTTCTTTCCCTCAGCACCCAGCTTTCCCATGCTCCGATGTACATCTTTTGCTCAGAAACTCAGCTTTCCCATGATATCAGAGCATGGAAAAGCTGGGTGTTGAGGGAAAGCTGTATAACAAAGCATTGGAAAGAGCCTTTCTCTCAGCACAAAACTTTCCCATCCGATGCTTTTATTTTTGTCCCCTCTCGTATATAGCTCTCCAAATACTATAATGGCCCCCACAGAGCTTTCCATATAGTATAATGGGTCCCACATAACCCTTCATATATTATAATGCAGCCCCATAGTCCTTCATATTGTATTATGCAGCCAACATACTGTTTAATGCACACCCATAGGCCTCCATATATTATAATGAACCCCCATAGTCCATACATAAGGGGTCCTTCATATTGTGTTATGCAGCCCCCATACCATTTAATGCACCCCATAGGCCTCCATTTACTATAATACACCCCCATAGTCTAGGTACAAGGTGTCCTTCATAATATATTATGCAACCCCCATACCATTTCATGCACCCCATAGGCCTCCATGTATTATAATGCAGCCGCCATAGTCCTTCATATTGTATTATGCAGCCCATATACTGTTTAATACACACCCATAGGCCTCCATATACTATAATGTAGCCCCATAATCCTTCATATTATATTATGCAGTCCCCATACCATTTAATGCACTCCATAGGCCTCCATATACTATATTGCAGCCCCATAAGCCTCCATGTATTATGCAGCCCCATAATCCTTCATATTATATTATGCAGCTCCCATACCGTTTAATGCACCCCCATAGTCCTCCATTTATTATAATGCACCCCCATAGGCCTTCATATTATATTGTGCAGCCCCCATACCATTTAATGCACCCCCATAGTCCTCCATGTTTTATAATGCAGCCCCATAGTCCTTCATATTATATTATGCAGCCCCCATACCGTTTAATGCACCCCCATAGTCCTCCATGTATTATAATGCACCCCCATAGGCCTTCATATTATATTATGCAGCCCCCATACCATTTAATGCACCCCCATAGTCCTCCATGTATTATAATGCACCCCCATAGGCCTTCATATTATATTATGCAGCCCCCATACCATTTAATGCACCCCCATAGTCCTCCATGTATTATAATGCACCCCCATAGGCCTTCATATTATATTATGCAGCCCCCATACCATTTAATGCACCCCCATAGTCCTCCATGTATTATAATGCACCCCCATAGGCCTTCATATTATATTATGCAGCCCCCATACCATTTAATGCACCCCCATAGTCCTCCATGTATTATAATGCAGCCCCATAGTCCTTCATATTATATTATGCAGCCCCCATACCGTTTAATGCACCCCCCTAGTCCTCCATGTATTATAATGAACCCCCATAGGCCTTCATATTATATTATGCAGCCCCCATACCATTTAATGCACCCCCATAGTCCTCCATGTTTTATAATGCAGCCCCATAGTCCTTCATATTATATTATGCATCCCCCATACCATTTAATGCACCCCCATAGTCCTCCATGTATTATAATGCACCCCCATAGGCCTTGTATAAGATGTCCTCTATATTGCATTATGCATTCCCCATACCGATTAATGCACCCCTTAGGCCTCCATGTACTATAATGCACCCCATAGGCCTCTGGGCACCGTGTACTCACTGATTAAAAAAAAAAAAAGTCCTCACTTACCTCTCCTCGTTCCCCCACAGCTCCGGTCAGGGCATCATCCAGTCCTGCGCTCTGCATGACTTACCACAGCAGCCACACAGTGGTGACGTCACCGCGCTCTGCTGCACTGAGACGTTGAGCGCAGGCACAGGGGTAGAATGATGAATGATGGAGCGGAGCACTCCATTCCATCCTTCATCATTACTTTGTGCGATGACTGGTGAGGGGACCTCAGTGCCGCTGCTGGCACCAGGCCCCCCTGACTCATGGGTAACATAGTGGCGCGTGGTCCGCCACTGAACAACGCAGATCCTCTCTCACAGAGAGGAGCTGGCTGCTTCTCTTCAGGGCGGACACCGGGCCCCTAACCCTGCTGGGCCTGGTCGCAGTCACTATCTCTGTGACTGCTATTGTTACGCCCCTGTCTATCATGGTTTTTGCTTTAACCAGCCCAACTCTCTGACCTGTCCTGTCACTAATGACCTAGAGGGACATCAAAACGTTTGGAGACTCCAAGGAAGTGCCGAAGGGAGGAAACTTGAACGGTAATGGAGACCTATGAGATCAAGAAGGATGGTGTGACGTAATATGGGAAAGTACATGATGGCGGCACTTGGTCCAGAGTTTTGTAGGCCAATCTTAAGAAAGTTAATTTTGACTTAAGAAGACCCAAAGTCATTAAAACTGTGATGGGCAGGGGCTGACCGATGTCTCTGGTGTTATTGTTGCGGGCGGAGGGGACGCGCTCGCCACACTCGGGTCCGGGGCTTCTGCTGCTGCTCGGTGGCTCAAGCGGTGGGCCGGACCCGGGGACTCGAGCAGCGCTCCTCGTCCACGAGTGAAAAGGGGGTGGTTTGTTTAGGGAGATAGTTCGTGACGCCAGCCACGGGTCGTGGTGATAGAGGGCACCACCGCTGCTGGTGACGGGGATCCCGGGAGCGATGGTAGGGAGCAGCTAGAATGTTGTCCCCTCCGTGGGTAGGGGTTGGTGGTCCCGGGGCCCAGTGGTGTAACGGGGAGGCTGGATGACTGGGATGCAGGGTTGCAGGGGCAACGCGGCACGGTGCCGGATGGCACTGGTGTACTCACTCAGACAGTCAATGACAGAGTCTCTGGTAAACCAAATGGCCGGATGGACAGGTCCCGCAGCCGGCTGCAGTGTTGTGCTCTCTCTGGACGGCTAATGGTGGCTGTCTTTCCCTGCACCTGTTAGAATGTTCTGACTCCTGTGGTTGCCCACCGGTAGTCCGCTCCCCGGTGTATAGGTACCGAAGGAGCCCGTTTTGCCCACAGGTGCTGGCCCTTGGATCTCTAGCGTATGGCGGTGGCTGTATATCCTCTCGGTGTGGACTGTTGCCTTCTGTCGGGTCTTGGTTGTTGGGAAACCCCTTGGGTTCCTGTCACACTCGGATTTGACTATTGTCAGCGGCTCCAAGCCTGGTCGGGGTCCGATGGCCCTGCCTGTGTGCTTAGCTTCACTCCGCTCCCCGGTTCGGTACTGGCGGGCCAACGCCCGACCCCGGTCCTACGGCTCTGCAGAGATCCACTAATTCCTGCAGACGGCCACCACCGTCTGCCAACCTTGCTGTTTGTGTCTGGGCCCCTACCCAGACACCGACAGTTTCTGACCTCTCGCTTTCACCTCCACAACTAAAACTAAACTGTCTGTTTTCCTGCCTCCAGACCTGTGAACTCCTCGGTGGGTGGGGCCAACCGCCTGGCTCCGTCCCACCTGGTGTGGACATCAGACCCTGGAGGGAGGCAACAAGGGTTTTTGTTTGACTGTAGTAACTGTCTAGGGTGGGGGGTGGGGGTGGGGGTGGTGTAATGTCTGTGACTACCTGGCTAGTCCAGGGCGTCACATTATCTATGCCATTTTTATGTTTGTCAGGAGGGCCACTTGGTCATGCTCCTTCCCATCCAAGCTTTTCAAAAAGTTGTTGGAGATGTCCAAGGAGTACGGTAAAAAGAGAACGGAAAAGTATCAAAATTTGTACAAAAAATTTGCAAATTTCAAGCAGTTTTGAGCTATAGTTCCGGCAAAAATAGTTTGAAGAATCAGCCTCTTGGTGTTAACGAGGGTCATCAAACCTTCACTCAACGATATCGGTGGTGGACACCTAGATAAGCGGCAGCAGAGAGCTGACATGTGCTTGTTAAACCAGATTCAAGTTAGTCTGCAGTTAGACGTTCGCTATTAGATATTCATTCATCTATGGTGACCAACTGTTTTAAAACAAACTGATCATACATAATTTTTATTTTGATCAAGGTGCCTGGTCCACAAGTGCTCAAAATGAATGTCTCAAGGTTTCTGTATGAATTGGAAATTCTAAGATATACAGTTAGGTCCAGAAATATTTGGACAGTGACACAAGTTTTGTTATTTTAGCTGTTTACAAAAACATGTTGAGAAATACAATTCTATATATAATATGGGCTGAAAGTGCACACTCCCAGCTGCAATATGAGAGTTTTCACATCCAAATCGGAGAAAGGGTTTAGGAATCATAGCTCTGTAATGCATAGCCTCCTCTTTTTCAAGGGACCAAAAGTAATTGGACAAGGGACTCTAAGGGCTGCAATTAACTCTGAAGGCGTCTCCCTCGTGAACCTGTAATCAATGAAGTAGTTAAAAGGTCTGGGGTTGATTTACAGGTGTGTGGTTTTGCATTTGGAAGCTGTTGCTGTGACCAGACAACATGCGGTCTAAGGAACTCTCAATTGAGGTGAAGAAGAACATCCTGAGGCTGAAAAAAAAGAAAAAATCCATCAGAGAGATAGCAGACATGCTTGGAGTAGCAAAATCAACAGTCGGGTACATTCTGAGAAAAAAGGAATTGACTGGTGAGCTTGGGAACTCAAAATGGCCTGGGCGTCCACGGATGACAACAGTGGTGGATGATCGCCGCATACTTTCTTTGGTGAAGAAGAACCCGTTCACAACATCAACTGAAGTCCAGAACACTCTCAGTGAAGTAGGTGTATCTGTCTCTAAGTCAACAGTAAAGAGAAGACTCCATGAAAGTAAATACAAAGGGTTCACATCTAGATGCAAACCATTCAGCAATTCCAAAAATAGACAGGCCAGAGTTAAATTTGCTGAAAAACACCTCATGAAGCCAGCTCAGTTCTGGAAAAGTATTCTATGGACAGATGAGACCAAGATCAACCTGTACCAGAATGATGGGAAGAAAAAAGTTTGGAGAAGAAAGGGAACGGCACATGATCCAAGGCACACCACATCCTCTGTAAAACATGGTGGAGGCAACGTGATGGCATGGGCATGCATGGCTTTCAATGGCACTGGGTCACTTGTGTTTATTGATGACATAACAGCAGACAAGAGTAGCCGGATGAATTCTGAAGTGTACCGGGATATACTTTCAGCCCAGATTCAGCCAAATGCCGCAAAGTTGATCGGACGGCGCTTCATAGTACAGATGGACAATGACCCCAAGCATACAGCCAAAGCCACCCAGGAGTTCATGAGTGCAAAAAAGTGGAACCTTCTGCAATGGCAGCTCGTTGCCTTGGAGTGACCCTCGACTCTGCTCTATCCTTCAAGCCACACATCCAAGCCCTCTTCAACTCATGCCGATTACAACTCAAAAATATCTCCCGGATCCGTGCTTTCCTTAACCAAGAATCTGCAAAAACATTAGTGCATGCCCTCATCATCTCCCGCCTCGACTACTGCAACCTCCTGCTCTCTGGCCTACCTTCCAACACTCTTGCACCCCTCCAATCTATCCTAAACTCTGCAGCCCGCTTAATCCACCTCTCCCCTCGCTACTCCCCAGCCTTGCCACTCTGCCAATCCCTTCACTGGCTTCCCATCGCCCAACGACTCCAGTTCAAAACATTAACCATGACATACAAAGCCATGCACAACCTGTCTCCTCCCTACATCTGTGACCTAGTCTCCCGGTACCTACCTGCACGCAACCTTAGATCCTCACAAGATCTCCTTCTCTGCTCCTCTCTTATCTCCTCTTCCCACAATCGTGTACAAAATTTCTCCCGCGCATCCCCCATACTCTGGAACGCTCTACCTCAGCACATCAGACTCTCCACTACCATGGAAAGCTTCAAGAGGAACCTCAAGACCCACCTCTTCCAACAAGCCTACAACCTACAATAGTCCTCAGTCCAGTAGACCACTGCACAACCAGCTCTGTCCTCACCTATTGTACCATCACCCATTCCCTGTAGACTGTGAGCCCTCGCGGGCAGGGTCCTCTCTCCTCCTATACCAGTCTGTTTTGTATTGTTAATGATTGTTGTACGTATACCCTCTTTCACTTGTAAAGTGCCATGGAATAAATGGCGCTATAATAATAAATAATAATAATAATAATGGCCAAGTCAATCACCAGATCTTAACCCAATTGAGCATGCATTTCACTTGCTCAAATCCAGACTTAAGACGGAAAGACCCACAAACAAGCAAGACCTGAAGGCTGCGGCTGTAAAGGCCTGGCAAAGCATTAAGAAGGAGGAAACCCAGCGTTTGGTGATGTCCATGGGTTCCAGACTTAAGGCAGTGATTGCCTCCAAAGGATTCGCAACAAAATATTGAAAATAAAAATATTTTGTTTGGGTTTGGTTTATTTGTCCAATTACTTTTGACCTCCTAAAATGTGGAGTGTTTGTAAAGAAATGTGACAATTCCTACAATTTCTATCAGATATTTTTGTTCAAACCTTCAAATTAAACGTTACAATCTGCACTTGAATTCTGTTGTAGAGGTTTCATTTCAAATCCAATGTGGTGGCATGCAGAGCCCAACTCGCCAAAATTGTGTCACTGTCCAAAGATTTCTGGACCTAACCGTATAATGCTATATACAAGCGTAATCAAACGTACTCAATCGTCGATACGAATTTGAAAAGAGGTACCCTGGACCTCAAGTACTCAAAATGACATCTCAATGTCCTGAATAATATTTGGTAAAAAAAAGTCAAGTCTATGTGTAGTTCCGAAGTTATTCACGTAAATCTGTGTCACATAATGCTATTCGTGCATAATCAAACGTACTCAATCGTACGTAAGATTAATTTGAAAAGAGGTACCCTGGACCACAAGTGCTCAAAATGAACATCTCAATGTCCTGAATAATATTTGACAGAAAAAATAATCAACTCTATGTGTAGTTCAGAAGTTATTCACATAAATCGCTGATATATGTTAACGGAAGCTTGGAAGAGTTTCACCAGTAAGGGCACGTTACACGCTACGATATATCGGGCGATATGTCGTCGGGGTCACGGATTCTGTGACGCACATCCGGCATCGTTACAGATATCGTAGCGTTTGACAGCTACGAACGACTGTGAACGAGCAAAAATACTCATCTTATCGTTGCTCGTTGACACGTCGTTCATTTTCATAGTCGTCCCGCCTTCTGTGAGCAAAATGTTTGTCATTCCCGAGGAAGCACACATCGCTCCGTGTGACACCCCTGGAACGACGAACACAGCTTACCTGCGTCCTGTCGGCAATGCGGAAGGAAGGAGGTTGGCGGGATGTTACGGCCCGCTCATCTCCGCCCCTCCTCTTCTATTGGGCGGCCGCTGTGTGACGTCGCTGTGAAGCCGAACGTCCCTCCCCCTTCAGGAAGAGAATGTTCAATGCCCACAGCGTGGTCGTTCGGGAGGTAAGTACGTGTGACGGGGGTTACCGACTTTGTGCGCCACGGACAACAAATTACCCGTGACGCACAAACGACAGGGGCGGGTGCGATTGTTCATGCGATCGCACAATATATCATCCCGTGTAACGCCGCTAAAACTTGCTAGATCTATCTTGAAAATGTACTTCATGGCCATAATTTCGTGACGTTCATACAGTAAAGCGGGCTTTACACGCTGCAACATCGCTAATGCGGAGTCGTTGGGGTCACAGATTTTGTGACGCACATCCGGCCGCATTAGCGATGCCATTGCGTGTGACACCGATAAGCGATTTTGCATCGTTGCAAAACCGTGCAAAATCGATAATCGGCGACACGGGGGTCCATTCTCCATTATCGTTACTGCAGCAGTAACGAGGTTGTTCCTCGTTCCTGCGGCAGCACACATCGCTGCGCGTGACGCCGCAGGAGCGAGGAAGCTCTCCCTACCTGCCTCCCGGCCGCTATGAGGAAGGAAGGAGGTGGGCGGGATGTTACGTCCCGCTCATCTCCGCCCCTCCGCTGCTATTGGGCGGCGGTTCAGTGACGCTTCAGTGACATCGCTGTGACGCCGCACGGACCGCCCCCTTAGAAAGGAGGCGGTTCGCCCGTCACAGCGACGTCGCCGGACAGGTAAGTATGTGTGACGGCTGTTGTGCGGCACGGGCAGCGATTTGCCCGTGTCGCGCAACAGATGGGGGCGGGTACCCACACTAGCGATATCGGGACCGATATCGCAGTGTGTAAAGTAGCCTTAACACATATTTTATTTACAGATTCCGTATGAACTTCAAATTCTGTTACTTAATTGTATACGTGTAAATTCATATATAGTTCATCAATCTTAATTTCATTACGAATCAACGTACCTTGAACCACACGTAGTCAAATGAAACATGTTCAAGTCCTGAACGTAATCTGAAATTAAAAATGAGAACGATGCTGAAGTTGGTTTATTTGTCAGTTTCTTATTCGGCAATTTAGTATTTTAATTTTTTTACATGTTTAACAACAAAAATAACACATGACAATAATAAAATACAATGCACTGATGAGCCCTAATATAAATACGCTTAAAATCAGCTGCAAAATTATAACACTGGCAAAAAATGGGCATCAAAGTGGACACCGGAGTATGTTAGTGAAAAGGTTAAATGGCTTTGGGTCACTGATCTAACACCATAAATGCATATCTAGTGATGCCCCTAATCAAACTCAAGTGACTCCAGCCTGGTCCAAACAAGTTCTGGGCATCAGAACTGGTATCAAAGTGGGCAAAAATCCAGTATTCACAGATTTGAATAAGTAACTGGTGTTTTTGAAGGGTTAAATGGCTTTGGGCCACTGGTCTCACACCACATTTACATACCTAGTGATGCCACACATCAAATTCAGATCACTCCAGCCTGGCCCAAACAGGTTCTGGGCATCAAAACTAGCATCAAAGTGGGCACAAGCTCAGTTTTCACAGATTTGAATAAGTAACTGGTGTTTTTGAGGGATTAAATGGTTTTCGGTCACTGATCTCACACCACATTTACATACCTAGTGATGCCACACATCAAATTCAGATCACTCCAGCCTGGCCCAAACAGGTTCTGGGCGTTAGAACTGGCATTAAAATAGGCAAACCCCCAGTTTCACAAATTTGAATAAGTAACTGCAGTTTTTGAGGGGTTAAATGGTTTTGGGTCACTGATTTCACACCACATTTACATACCTAGTGATGCAACACATCAAATTCAGATCACTCCAGCCTGGCCCAAACAGGTTCTGGGCATCAGAACTGGCATCAAAATGGGCAAAACCCCAGTTTTCACAAATTTGAATAAGTAACTGGTGTTTTTGAAGGGTTAAATGGCTTTGGGCCACTGATCTCATGTCGCGGGCGGGGAGGGCGGCGCCGCCGCCGCTGCGCTCGCTAACGTTCGGGTCCAGCGCTGCTGCTGCTCGGTGGCTCAAGCGGTGGGCCGGATCCGGGCCAGATCGCCCGTGAGTGAAAAGGGGATAGTGGTGGTTGGGAATTGAGTTCGTGACGCCACCCACGGTTTGTGGTGAAGGTGGGCACCACCGCTGCTGGTGACGGGGATCCCGGGAGCGTTGTTAGGGAGCAGATGGGATGTTTTCCCCCTCTGTGGGTAGGGGTTGGTGGTCCCGGGGCCCGGTGAGGTGACTGGGAAGCAGGGCTGGCGAGGTGCAGGGTCGCAGGGACAGCGCGGTGCGATGCCGGACGGCACTGTTGTACTCACTCAGTAACAGATGCACGCAAAGTCTCTGGTAAACCAAACGGCTGGATGGACGGGTCCCGCAGCCGGCTGCTATAGTTTCTCCCGGACAGTTGATGGCGGCCGTCTTTCCCTGCACCTGTTTGTATGTTCAGCTCCGATGGCTTCCCACCGGTAACCCGCTCCCCAGCGTATAGGTGCCGGAGGAGCCCTTTTGCCCGCAGGCTCTTGCCCTTGGAACTCTAGCTGTGGTGGTAGCTGTGTTTCCTTTCACTGGTAGGATGGTTGCCTTCTATTGGGTCTTTGCTGCTAGGTAACCCCTGGGGTTCCGGTCACTGACAGATTTGACCTTTAACGGCGGCTCCAAGCCTGGTCGGGGTCTGCAGGCCCTGCCTGTGTGTGCTGGCTTCATTTCGCTCCCCAGTTCGGTACCGGCGGGCCACCGCCCGTCCCCAGTCCTACAGTTCCGCGTTGATCTGCCTCTCCTGCAGACGGCCACCACCGTCTGCCAACCTTGCTGTATGCGTCCGGGCCACACACCCGGACACGGTCAGTTCGCTCCTCACTCCTTCACTGTCTAAACTGAACTCTACACTCCTCTGCTTCCTTTTCCTGCCTCCAGGACTGTGAACTCCTCAGTGGGTGGGGCCAACTGCCTGGCTCTACCCCACCTGGTGTGGACATCAGCCCCTGGAGGGAGGCAACAAGGATTTTGTGTCTGGCTGATGTGCCTGTCTCAGGGTGGGGGTGTATGTTGCAGTACCTGTGACGACCTGGCTAGTCCAGGGCGCCACACTCACACCACATTTACATACCTAGTGATGCTGTGAAGCCCCGCTAGTATGTGTCGGTGCAGTACCTTCAGGGACTCCACGTGGATGGAACAGTCTGGTCACAGGTAGGGAACCTTCTTTTTGTCGTGACGCCACTCTCAGTATTGCGGTCAACGGGGACCGCCACTGCAGATTAAGGGATGCCTGGGGCTGATGGTGGGTGCAGTCAGTATATTAGCCCCCTGAGAGTGAGGCAAGCCCCAGGCCCCGGTGTATGTGTGTGGGACCACAGGTCGCAGAATGACTCAAACACAGTCCAAGAAGTCTTTCAACGTGTTTACTCACTGTTTGGAGGTCACGGTGAGATGCCCGGGCGACACTGTGATAACCAGGTGGAACCAGGAATTCCAGGAGGCCGTTCTGAGGGTAGCTGTCCACTCGCCTTCCTTGCACTCTTTCTGTTTTAGGAGGATCCTTTGCTTGAAGCGTGGTAGGACCCCTCCAGGGAAGCTGTTACCACCCTGCTCCCCTCTCTCTGGCTCGTCTGCCGGCAGCGTGGCCTTGGTGGGATGGCTTCTGGCCCTGTCCCCTTATGGGCCTGGTGATTGCTGCTTGGCTCAAGCTCTGTGTAGTCGTGGGGAGGGCATGAAGTACCCCCTCCACCTGTAGGTTAAGCAGCTCTGGATGATCTGCTGCCTGTGCTGGGGACCTAGTTCCCCTTGTGTGCTCGGATACTGGGATCTCCGTACTCAGCCACCCTTCTCTCTGGATGGTTTTCAGGCCGACCCACGGTACTCCTTTCTCCCCCGCTTTCAGCTACTGCACTCCTCAGGACCTGTCTCACACTCTAGAGCTCCTCTGCCCTGCTTCCTCACACTTCAACTTCTTCCTCCAGACTCTCCTCTTCCTCTCTCTCTCTGCCCTGCTTCCTAGCAACCAGCCCCTGAACACACCCCCAGCTGGGAATTGAAAGTTAACTCCTTCTGGCTACTCAAGGGTCCCCTCTGGTGATGTGGGAGGCCTGATCACTATATGTTTGTGTGTGCACCTCATCCTGGCCTTTGGAGATTACCTGGAAGCATTGCTCCCGCATGGGTGCAATACTCTGTGGTGCCTGACCAGGTCAGGGGCGCCACATTCCCCCTTAGTTATCATCAGCACGTCCTCGGGCTGCAAAGACAAGAGAAAAGGTAAATACAAACTTTTCCCACACAGGGGCAATTATTTACATTTAAACATACCAGGTACCATTCCACCACCAACCACCCACATGTCCGAACCCCACCCAAAAACCTCCAGGAGGTAGGTCGCCGGTCCTTTTGGTGACCAGGGCTGGGCCATCACATTCCCCAGACCTTTCCTCCAATCTTCCTCTCCTGAGGAGAGTGGTGTAAGGTAGGCCCCATAAACAGGCGTACCCGCTTCCGAGTGTTGGAGGGCAGGCCCCATAAACAGGCGTGCCCCCTTGTTGGTGCAGAGCCATGCCCCTCAACAGGCAGACTCAGTGGTTGATACCAAGGAGGTAACTTTTTTACAATGCAAAAGTTTGTGGTTAAAGCCAGTTCATAACCAGTGGTCTAACATTTTAAAGTGCACGTGAACTAGTGCAAAGAAAACATTTTAAAGAGGTCTCACAATAGTCCTTGTGGGCACATTTCACTTAAACGTTACCTAACTGTAAACAGGTTAAACATTACATTTCATACCGTCACTTTGAACTAAACTGTACTTTCTCTATAGCGTAATGGGAGCTGACCAAAGTTGCTGCGGGTTGACCTACGCAGTACTATACTGTCATCTGTCTGAGGTTGTGTCCTCCCACCCGATGTATGTGTCTCAATGTGAATAATAGGTGTACTAGATATTGATACCAGTGCATGGTCTTCTGCTTCAGCTACATTTGGCTCTTCCAGGTTCTGAACAGGTTCTTCTGGGTCTCTTACTTCTCCAGATTGAGGGAATGTAATGACTGGAATAACTACTGCTCCATTGTATTGAGGCCAACTTGCTGGAAAATCTCCAAGTACAGTATGGATCATCTTTTCTTTTGGTTCTTGAACTGGCAAAGGGTTGGGAATTTCTTCAGGGATTCTTAGTTGTTCAGGACATTTCTTTAAGCGATCTCTAGAAACGACAGCTGTTGTTTTTCCTCCATCCTTGCTGATACGGCATGTCTTTTCATTGCTAAGCGTCGATGGTAACACAGTATAGGGTTCTTCTTCCCAGTGATTGTCAAGTTTATGATGTCTTCTCTTTCTCTTGAGAACTATATCTCCTGGCATCAAAGGAACAGCAGGTGCTTTTCGATTGTAGGCCTTTTCTTGTTTCTCACGTTGCTGAGTCAGGCTTCGCTCCACACACTCTTGTACTTTCTTGTATTGGGCTTGGCGGTTGGAATCCCAATCAGCACCTTGTAGATGGTCTTCAGGGGTCTCAACTCCCATTTCCAGATCTACTGGCAATCTCCCTGGTCTGGCCCTCATCAGGTATGCCGGTGTGCAGTTCGTGGAACTCACGGGGATGTTGTTATACATGTCCACTAGATCGGGCAGTCTCTCCGGCCACTGACTTCGTTCTTCCAGCGGGAGAGTCTTCAGAAGGTCGAGAATGATGTGGTTCATCTTCTCACACATGCCATTGGTCTGGGGATGGTAAGGCGTAGTACGGATCTTCTGGCAGCCGTATAGGTTACAAAACTCCTTAAACACTTCAGCTTCAAAGGCTGGTCCTTGGTCAGTGAGCACTTGATCTGGATAGCCATGTGGTCGACAGAAGTGTGTCTGGAAAGCTTTGGCTGCAGTTTGACCTGTCAAGTCCTTGACTGGTACTACCACCAGGAATCTGGAGTAGTGGTCAACCATAGTGAGAGCGTAGTTGTAGCCTTGTCTGCTGGGTGCCAACTTTACATGGTCCAGGGCCACGATCTCCAGGGGCCGTTTAGTTTGGATTGGCTGGAGTGGTGCTCTCTGGCTGTGCTGGTCTTTTCTTCTAAGATTGCAGGGCCCGCAGTTTCGACACCACTTCTCTAGGGCAGATCTCATGCCCACCCAGTAGAATCTTACTTTAAGTAGGGCCTCCAGTTTCTTCCAACCAAAGTGGCCTGCACCATTGTGATAGGCTTCTAGCACCATCCTCGTATCCTTCTGTGGTACAATCACTTGCCACACCTTCTCATGCGTCCTCGGGTCAATGATGCTCCTGTAAAGTTTGTCTTGATAGATGAATAATCGACCCCTCTCCTTCCATAGGTACTGTGCCTCAGGTGGGGCTCCTTTGTCAAGGCTGGCGCCAGGCTGGCTGATCAGTTTCTTTACCAAGCCTACCGCTGGATCATTTTCCTGGGTCTCCTTCCAGTTGTAGTGAGGTAGTGGGTTCAGGGTCACCTCTTGGCGGTTGGCACGCGACTGCCGACACTGTTTTGCTCCATGGCGATGGAACGCTGGCAGCTCAATCTCTTCAAGATCATCTACATCTTCACCCTCGTCTGCTAGGTGAGGCATCCTGGACAGAGCATCTGCGTTGCCGTTCTTGCGGCCAGCTCGATACTTGACAGTAAAGTCATAATTCGCCAGTCGGGCTACCCAACGCTGCTCCATGGCACCCAATTTAGCAGTATCCAAGTGGGTCAGGGGGTTGTTGTCCGTGAAGACAGTGAATTTGGTGGCTGCCAGGTAGTGCTTGAACCGCTCTGTGATAGCCCATACCATGGCCAGGAACTCTAGCTTAAATGAGCTATAATTCTCTGGGTTTCTTTCAGTAGGCCTGAGCTTCCTGCTGGCGTAAGCAATCACACGCTCTTTGCCTCCCTGCACCTGTGAAAGCACTGCTCCCAGTCCCACATTACTGGCATCTGTGTACAGTACGAATGGCAGACCGTAGTCAGGGTAGGCTAGGATCTCTTCACCCGTCAAGGCCCCTTTCATTTGTCTGAAGGAGTGTTCTTCTGCTTCTCCCCAGTGAAATGGCGGGCCGGAGATCTTTCCTTTCTTCTTTGGGTGGCCTACCAGGAGCTCTTGCAAAGGCGCTGCCATTTTCGTGTAGCCCTTGATGAACCTTCTGTAGTAGCCTACCAAGCCAAGGAACTGACGTACCTCCCGGACGGTAGTGGGTGTGGGCCATTCCTGGATGACTGTGACCTTCTCTGGGTCCGGTGCTACTCCTTCTGCACTGACCACGTGACCTAGGTACTGGACCTTTGGCTTCAGTAGATGGCACTTGGATGGTTTCAACTTCATTCCATATCGGGATAGTGCTTCAAAGACTTCAGCCAGGTGTTTCAGGTGGTCCTCGTAGGTCTTGGAGTACACGATGACATCATCCAGGTAGAGCAGGACGGTCTCAAAGTTGAGGTGCCCTAGGCAGCATTCCATAAGCCTCTGGAAGGTCCCGGGGGCATTGCAGAGTCCAAATGGCATGCTGTTGAACTCACAGAGGCCCATTGGGGTGGTGAAGGCCGTCTTCTCCCGATCTTCCTCTGCTACAGATACTTGCCAGTAGCCACTAGTAAGATCTAGGGTAGAAAAGTAGTTGGAGGTTTTTAAGGCAGCGAGGGATTCCTCTATCCTTGGCAAAGGGTAGGCATCCTTGTGTGTTATCTGATTTATCCGTCTGTAATCCACACACATCCTCATCGTGCCATCCTTCTTTCTTACCAGGACCAGGGGAGCCGCCCAGGGGCTACAACTGTCCCTTATGACGCCTGCCTCCTTCATGTCCTTCAGCATGTCCTTTGTGCGCTGGTAATGGGCTGGTGGAATAGGCCTATGTCTTTCCTTAATGGGAGGATGACTGCCTGTGGGTATGTGATGTTGCACCCCTTTGATCCTACCAAAGTCTAGTGGGTTCTTACTAAAGACCTGCTCGTATTCCTGCACGACCCTGTAAACCCCATGTTTCTGGTAGTCGGGTGTAGAGTCAGTCCCCACGTGTAGTTTCTGGCACCAATCCTCTAACTGCTTTTGGGAGGTCTCGCCCTCTTTTGAGTCAGCTTGTGTCAGGGGACCTACAGGTGTTATGGCGTCATCTGAGCATGTAAACAGTTTGGCTATGGTAGCGTACCTTGGTAGTCTGGCTTCCTCCTCCCCACAGTTCAACACTCGTACAGGCACTCGTCCCTTGTGTACATCAACTACCCCCCTGGCTGTCAGAATCGTGGGCCAGTGGTCTGAATGAGTGGGCTCTAGTACAGCCTGGTAATCTTGTCCTCTGAGACCTACCGCTGCTCTACACCACATCATCATTTCACTCCGTGGGGGTATCACAATGGGGTTAGCATCCATCACCCGTACACTACCAATCTCACCGCCAGTCTGTTTTACCTGTTGCTTCCTCAGAATGATTCGGATCTCCTTTTGCAAGGCTCTTTTCGACCCGCCCTCAGAACCTTCAACAATCTGGTGAAGCAACAACAACACTTCCCCTAGGCAATTTTCTATGACATTAGTGCCTAAAATCATTTGCGGGTTCCTTTCTCTAATATCAGTGTCCACAACAATCAGTCCTTGTCCCTTCATTTCCTGCCTTCCCACCTTTATGGTTACCTCTTTGACCTCGATCTGGTCTATAGGTTGTCCGTTGGCAGCATAGATGGTGAGGGAGGGGTCCGGTGGTCGGAGATAGTCGTCCGACCAAAACCTCCGATAAAGGACATACGGGATCGTGGTGACCTGAGAGCCGGTGTCCAATAACGCCGGGGTAGGGATCCCGTCCAGGACGATGGACAGGACAGGACGTCCACCCACGTACTGATCACAGCAGCGACTTGGGCCTGATCTTCTTAATCCTGAGGACTGGCCCCCGGCCCCAGGTTTGGCTCGTTTAAAGGACAGGCCCTTGCATAGTGTCCTGCCTCCTGGCAACGACGACAGATGGGTTGTCCAGATGAGTCATAGCGATCACTGCTCCTGCCTCGGGTTGGGGGACCTCTTCTCCTCCGCATCCAAGGGACGTCCTCTGGGCTGTCAGCTAGCAGGATCCGATGAGGGACTTTGGTCTCTGAGGGCAACTGCATTGCTTTCAGGATTTGTGCGACGTCCTTAGTGAGCTGTTGCACCTGGGAGGATAGTGTATTTATGGTCTCTGCTGGCGTGTTGAGTCCTTTTGCGGTTACCAGGGCCTGCGAGGAGGATTCCGCTCCTGCAGCCGTGGAACTGGCAGGCCATGCTGGTGCGACGGGGTCTGTGTCCACAGGAGGTTGGAGTGCTTTCACTGCCCTGTCTTTCAGAATGGCAAAGTCCACGTCAGGGTGTTCCAGGGACCACAGCTTCATCTGCTTCCCATCCTCAGGAGAACGCAGGCCCCGCAAGAATTGTTCCTTCATCATCCGGTTTCCTTCCTGATCACTGACAGGGTCCACCAGCTTGAGAGCCCGCAGTGCAGCCTGCAGCCTGAGGGCATAGGCTCTTATGCTATCTTGGGGCTTCTGCCGGCAGTTATAGAAGTCCGTCCTCAGCTCTCCCTCGGTGCGGTGTTCAAAAGCAGCTGCTAGTTTGGCAAAGATGGTCTCAACAGAGCTCCGGTCATCATTGGTCCAGGACTCAGCTTCCAATTCTGCTGCTTCAGTCAATTGTCCCAGCACCACAGCGGCCCTCTGCTTACCAGTCATCGCGTGCATGTCTAGCAGGGTGTTGATCTTCTTCTTAAACCCGGTCAGCGTGTCTATTTTACCGGCATATTGGGGCAGCCATTGCGCTCCTGGGACATACAGCAAGGAAACTGGCATTATGGGGGAGATTTCAGCCGGCGCGGCTGCGACCGCGGCACCGGCACCAGGCGCTGCTGCGTCCAGTGCGACGGGGGCTGGCATCGCTTGGGCTGCGTCGCCCTGACCAGGGGCATTACCTCCTGCAGCGTCCATTTTTCTTCAAAAATCCCCGCGCCCCCTTTCCACTTCCTGGATCAGAACGCTCTCCGAATTGTGGGGATTCTGGGGCGGCCACACCTCTTCGTGGGCGGTGCTCTTCTCCCTCGCGCGGGCTGCAGCGCGCGCTTTTGAAGATGGCAATATGGCGGCGGTTCAATTTTTGCGGTCGGACCTCTGAGGCACACGGTCACCTGTCTGAACAGGTCTAGTCCTTATCCTGTTCGTGACGCCAGAAGTTGTGAAGCCCCGCTAGTATGTGTCGGTGCAGTACCTTCAGGGACTCCACGTGGATGGAACAGTCTGGTCACAGGTAGGGAACCTTCTTTTAGGATTGTCGTGACGCCACTCTCAGTATTGCGGTCAGCGGGGACCGCCACTGCAGATTAAGGGATGCCTGGGGCTGATGGTGGGTGCAGTCAGTATATTAGCCCCCTGAGAGTGAGGCAAGCCCCAGGCCCCGGTGTATGTGTGTGGGACCACAGGTCGCAGAATGACTCAAACACAGTCCAAGAAGTCTTTCAACGTGTTTACTCACTGTTTGGAGGTCACGGTGAGATGCCCGGGCGACACTGTGATAACCAGGTGGAACCAGGAATTCCAGGAGGCCGTTCTGAGGGTAGCTGTCCACTCGCCTTCCTTGCACTCTTTCTGTTTTAGGAGGATCCTTTGCTTGAAGCGTGGTAGGACCCCTCCAGGGAAGCTGTTACCACCCTGCTCCCCTCTCTCTGGCTCGTCTGCCGGCAGCGTGGCCTTGGTGGGATGGCTTCTGGCCCTGTCCCCTTATGGGCCTGGTGATTGCTGCTTGGCTCAAGCTCTGTGTAGTCGTGGGGAGGGCATGAAGTACCCCCTCCACCTGTAGGTTAAGCAGCTCTGGATGATCTGCTGCCTGTGCTGGGGACCTAGTTCCCCTTGTGTGCTCGGATACTGGGATCTCCGTACTCAGCCACCCTTCTCTCTGGATGGTTTTCAGGCCGACCCACGGTACTCCTTTCTCCCCCGCTTTCAGCTACTGCACTCCTCAGGACCTGTCTCACACTCTAGAGCTCCTCTGCCCTGCTTCCTCACACTTCAACTTCTTCCTCCAGACTCTCCTCTTCCTCTCTCTCTCTGCCCTGCTTCCTAGCAACCAGCCCCTGAACACACCCCCAGCTGAGAATTGAAAGTTAACTCCTTCTGGCTACTCAAGGGTCCCCTCTGGTGATGTGGGAGGCCTGATCACTATATGTTTGTGTGTGCACCTCATCCTGGCCTTTGGAGATTACCTGGAAGCATTGCTCCCGCATGGGTGCAATACTCTGTGGTGCCTGACCAGGTCAGGGGCGCCACAATGCCACACATCAAATTCAGATCACTCCAGCCTGGCCCAAACAGATTCTGGGCATTAGAACTGGCATCAAAGTGGGCAAAACCCCAATTTTCACAGATTTGAATAAGTAATTGGTGTTTTTGAGGGGTTAAATGGCTTTGGGCCACTGATATCTCACCATAAATACAAACCTTTAGGATTCTCATTCACTTTGGTGCATCCAAATCCCCTTTATAATTTTGTACAAATCTGCACAAGTCAAAATCTTCACAATAACCCACTAATTTACGACAGACTGGAGTTACTTGACTTTGATGCCAGTTCTGATGCCCAGAAACAGGGCTGGCGTCAGCACCCGGCAAACCCGGTCAAATGCCGGGGCCCTGGGCTGCCAGGGGGGCCCACTCGCAGTGGCAGGACAAGTCACAGCTACTCAGGGGCGCCCGGTGCCCGCGCTGTGACCGGCCTCCCCCTTGCCAAGGATTGCACTTTAAATTGTATCGGCATCACAGTTGCCGATACAATTGAAAGCAATGAATGAGAAGATGGAGCATGTGAAAGGGTATTTGAGAGAGCAGGCAGAGACACCAGGCTGATGAACAATCCAACAAGTTTAATTGAGACCCCCCCGAACTCCATCACCGAGGCCCGGGGAATCCCCCCTACCCGTGGAGGGGTCTAACACCTGGCTGCCCACTCCATCGCCCCCGGGTACTCCCAGCTGCAGCAGTGGTACTCCAAATTACCACATACCACGGGTGGCGTCACGAACTCTACACACAACCCCCTGTAAATAGCCCTCTTTATTTTTCGAGTAGCTGCACGACCCCCGGGTCTGGAAACCCCTCGAGCCATCGTGGATCCGGATCCGAGCAGCCAGGCTGCTTGAACACATATGTATCTGTGCATGTCTATGTGTGGATGGGGCCCACTGAGACACTTTCGCCCAGGGCCCAGAAAAACCTGGAGCCGGTCCTGCCCAGAACCCATTTGGGCAAGGCTGGAGTGACATGAACTTGATGTGGGGCATCACTAGGTATGTAAATGTGGTGTGAGATCAGTGGCCCAAAGCCATTTAACCCATCAAAAACACCAGTTACTTATTCAAATTTGTGAAAACTGGGGTTTGGCCCAATGTGATGCCAGTTCTCATGCCCAGAATCTGTTTGGGCAAGGCTGGAGTGATCTGAATTTGATGTGGGGCATCACTAGGTATATAAATGTGGTGTGAGACCAGTGGCCCAAAACCATTTAACCCCTCAAAAACACCAGTTACTTATTCAAATCTGTAAAACTGGGGTTCTGCCCACTTTGATGCCAGTTCTGATGCCCAGAATCTGTTTGGACCAGGCTGGAGTGATTTTAATTTGATGTGTGGCATCTCTAGGTATGTAAATGTGGTGTGAGATCAGTGGCCCAACGCCATTTAACCCTTCACTAAGATACTTCGGTGCCCACTTTAATGCCCTTTTTTTTGCCAGTTTTATAATTTTTGCAGCTGATTTTAAGCGTATTTATATTAGGGCACCTGTTACGAACCGGCGACGTCATAGCCGCAAGCAGCCTTCTGCGGTTCCTGTTGCGCCCAGGCGCCGGCTGCCGTTCTTGGCCATGCCTCGGGTCGTCCAGCTGGCTGCTCCTTCCACCACGTCTAAGTGTGGAGAGGCGACTAGTGCGCATGCGCGCGTCGATTCACCACAGTCAGAGCCAAAAGGGTGCTTTACACGCTGCGACATCACTAGCGATCTCGTTAGCGATGTAACACACCAGATCACACCTGCGATCTGCCGAGATCGCCCATGTGACCGACGCTTCAAAAAAATGACCTATGTGCGATCTCGGTACTGGGTGTCGCGGACTGAAATGGCATGTTCGTCTTCTTATACCAGACTGTTTTACTGCTGAGGGCAGGGTCGAACTAATGCTAGAATAAGATGATGACAGTAGGATATTATTAATAAATTGAATGTTTTGACTCTTTCATGCATTTTCATTTGTAAAGTGTAGCATGTACTTCAAAGTTAGGCAATAGAAATCCTGACTACAGAAAAGACTATAGAAACAAGGTTAAACATTCGTCATTACATCTAAGGGTACTTTCACACTTGCCTTTATTTCCTTCCGTTACAATCCGCCCTTTTGGAAAACAGCGGAATCCGTTAACGGATTCCGCTGTTTCCCATATACTTGTATGGGTGACGGATTGTACCAAAAGGACCTGCGTTGCTTGCGCT
Source organism: Anomaloglossus baeobatrachus (assembly GCF_048569485.1). Lineage (NCBI taxonomy): Eukaryota > Metazoa > Chordata > Amphibia > Anura > Aromobatidae > Anomaloglossus > Anomaloglossus baeobatrachus. The sequence continues at coordinate 214,790,432 of NC_134361.1, read as the reverse complement.
GGGCGACGCTCCGTTGCTTCCGCCCAGCGGGAGGAACGCAGCATGTAACGTTATTTTGAGCAGCGGAATTCTCTGAATTTCACTGTGCATGCTCTTTTTTTTTTTTTTTTTTTTTTTTAATCAAACTTTATTTTGGCTCGCGGTGGCTGAACGTTCAGCTGAGCGCCCGGCCATCGGCAAGCGACAGCGCTCAGCTGAGCGACCGGCCCCCAGAATGCCCGGCCGCCGGCAAGTGACAGCGCTCAGCTGAGCGCCCGCCCGCCGGCATGCCCGGGCGCCGGCAAGTGACAGCGCTCAGCTGATCACCCGGCGGTCGGCTGCAGGGAGCGATCAGCTGATCACCCGGCGACCGGCAAGTGACAGCGCTCAGCTGATCACCCGGCGGCCGGCAAGTGACAGCGCTCAGCTGATCACCGGCGGTCGGCTGCAGGGAGCGATCAGCTGATCATCCGGCGGCTGGCTGCAGGGAGCGATCAGCTGATCACCCGGCGGCCGGCTACTGGGAGCGATCAGCTGATCACCCGGCGGCCGGCTACTGGGAGCAATCAGCTGATCACCCGGCGGTCGGCTGCAGGGAGCGATCAGCTGATCACCCGGCGGTCGGCTGCAGGGAGCGATCAGCTGATCACCCGGCGGCCGGCTACTGGGAGCGATCAGCTGATCACCCGGCGGCCGGCTGCAGGGAGCGATCAGCTGATCACCCGGCGGTCGGCTGCAGGGAGCGATCAGCTAATCACCCGGCGGCCGGCTACTGGGAGCGATCAGCTGATCACCCGGCGGTCGGCTGCAGGGAGCGATCAGCTAATCACCCGGCGGCCGGCTACTGGGAGCGATCAGCTGATCACCCGGCGGCCGGCTGCAGGGAGCGATCAGCTGATCACCCGGTGGCCGGCTGCAGGCAGCGATCAGCTGATCACCCGGCGGCCGGCTACTGGGAGCGATCAGCTGATCACCCGGTGGCCGGCTGCAGGCAGCGATCAGCTGATCACCCGGCGGCCGGCTACTGGGAGCGATCAGCTGATCACCCGGCGGCCGGCTGCTGGGAGCGATCAGCTGATCACCCGGCGGCCGGCTGCTGGGAGCGATCAGCTGATCACCCGGTGGCCGGCTGCAGGCAGCGATCAGCTGATCACCCGGCGGCCGGCTACTGGGAGCGATCAGCTGGCGGCCGGCTGCTGGGAGCGATCAGCTGATCACCCGGTGGCCGGCTGCAGGCAGCGATCAGCTGATCACCCGGCGGCCGGCTACTGGGAGCGATCAGCTGATCACCCGGCGGCCGGCTACTGGGAGCGATCAGCTGATCACCCGGCGGCCGGCTGCTGGGAGCGATCAGCTGATCGTTCACAATAGTCTGCCGCTGCTAAAACTGTAAAAAAAAAAAAAAAAAAATCAAAACGAATTGCGTTGTTTTGCAGCATCCGTTGCGCCACTATATGCAACACATCCGTTGCATCCGTTACACAACGCAATGCAACGGATACCGTTCAACGCAAGTGTGAAACTAGCCTAATTCACCCTTCAGTATGATGACACCTGAACTGACATGGCGTAATTGATGGATTGTTTTAAGCAACACACAGAGGATGATAAATGCTTAAAAAATCTGAGGCACCATTTTTCTTTCAATGAAAAAATGGTTCCAACAGATTTTGAGTCTAATTTAAATTATGGTAACTTAAAATTATTTTATGTACTGAATGAATCTACCTTTAATTGTCTTTCAATTAAGAGATGAATGAATGTTGGTGATTTTAGCAATAACTGCAGTAACAAATGATGATCACTTGTTCCTTCCAACCATAGCTGTATTCTGCACAAGGCTGATGATCACTTTAATGTTTAATATACAAAAGTTAGCTTTAACCACAAATGAAATATGCAAATTAATTTACCTTTTCTACATTTATGTACTTGAATCTTTATCAGCTTCCAATCAACTAATCCATTTTCAAATAAAAAATTTAATTCTGTTCACTCTACTATTTAAAACAGTTTCATATCTGCAAATGATGCATTAACATTTTACACACTTTAATAAAACTATCAAATTCTAAAAATTTTGATCATTAATTTTTGGCTATCTCAACTGAATAATCAAAAGGTCAATTTTATTTACATTGAAGAACTGTTAAATTGTATTTAAGTTTGTGATAAATCTGGCTTAGGGGTAGTTCACACACAGCGCGATCGCTACTGAGTCACGTTTTTTGTGACCTCATTAGCGATCTCGCTGTGTGTGACACTGAGCAGCGATCTGGCCCCTGCTGTGAGATCGCTGCTCGTTACACACAGCGCTGGTACGTTTTTTTATTGTTGCTCTCCCGCTGATAAGCACACATCGCTGTGTTTGACAGCGAGAGAGCAACAATCCTGAATGTGCAGGGAGCAGGAGCCGGCGTCTGGCAGCCTGCGGTAAGCTGTAACCAAGGTAAACATCGGGTAACCAAGGTGGTTACCCGATATTTACCTTCGTTACCAGCATCTGCAGCTCTCACGCTGCCAGTGCCGGCTCCTGCTCCCTGCACACGCGGTGTGAGCTGGTAACTAAGGTAAACATCGGGTAACCATACCCGATGTTTACCTTAGTTACCAGTGTCCGCAGCTTCCAGACGCCGGCTCCGTGCAAGCGCAGCGTCGCTTGCACGTCGCTGCTGGCTGGGGGCTGGTCACTGGTCGCTGGTGAGATCTGCCTGTTTGACAGCTCACCAGCGACCATGTAGCGATGCATCAGCGATCCTGACCAGGTCAGATCGCTGGTCGGATCGCTGCTGCATCGCTAAAGTGTGAAGGTACCCTTACGTGAACAATGACACCTTTTATTTTTGGTCACACCATAATAGTCATAAAGCAAGATAGTACAGTTTGTCTAAGGCGGGCTTTGCACGTTGCGACATCGCAAGCCGATGCTGCGATGTCGCACGCGATAGTCCCCGCCCCCGTCGCAGGTACGATATCGTGTGATAGCTGGCGTAGCGAAAATTATCGCTACGCCAGCTTCACACGCACTCACCTGCCCTGCGACTGTCGATCTGGCCGTCGCCCCGCCTCCTTCCTAAGGAGGCGGGTCGTGCGGCGTCATAGCGACGTCACACGGCAGGCGACCAATAGCGGCGGAGGGGCGGAGATGAGCAGGATGTAAACATCCCGCCCACCTACGTCCTTCCGCATATGCATATACTACGGAAGCTGCGATGATGCCGGTAGGAGATGTTCCTCGCTCCTGCGGCTTCACACACAGCAGGAACGAGGAACCACATCGGACCGTCGCGTCAGCGTAATTATGGATTACGCCGACGCTGCAGCGATGATACGATTACGACGATTTTGCGCTCGTAAATCGTATCATCTAGGCTTTACACACTATGATGTCGCATGCGATGCCGGATGTGCGTCACTTTCAATTTGACCCCACCGACATCGCACCTGCGATGTCGTAGTGTGCAAAGCCGCCCTAAGGCCCAGTCACACACAACGACTTAACAGCGATCCCGAAAACGATGCGACCTGATAGGGATCGCAGGTAAGTCGCTGGGAGGTCGCAGGTGAGATGTCACACGGTCAGATCTTAGTAGTGACCTGTATAACGATCTCAGCAGTCACTGTGACCCTGGCACACAGTGTCAAACACAGCGAGGTGTCCTGCTCAGCAGGACATCGCCTTTGAAGAAAATGGCCTGGACCATTCTGCAATGACTAGAGATCTCACAGCAGGGGCCTGATCGCTGGTAGGTGTCACACATAACAAGATCGCTAACGGGATCGCTACTGCGTCACGGAAACCGTGCCTCAGCTGCGATCTCGTTATGTGTGACGGTACCTTCAGTCTTGCCCAAGCCCTTTATTATCCAATCACCCAAACACCCCCCCTCCCACACATAACTGCCCCCCTCTACACCCATAATCACACTCCCCTCCCACTCCACCCAACTACACTCCCCCACCCACAAACTACTTTTCAAACCCTCCCACCCACACCCCCTTTGCCACCCACAAACAAACCCTCTCCTGCCCCCCCCCCCGACTACACACTTTCTCCCACCCACAAACTACCTCCCACCTCATCCGTCCCAATCAACTCCCCCATCCCATTCATACCTCACCGCCATTTACGACCCTTCTCCTTCCCATAACCATCCTTTGGAACCCTCCTCCATTCTTCCATCCTTTCTTCCTCTTGTTTCTTTTTTCTTTCTTTTCTTTTCCTTCCTCTCTCCTGGGAATGAGCCTCTCTATAGTGGGTCGAGGTTCAACCTACGTTCGGTCCTCAGTGCTTGGGGATACTTGTATATATTTCTGAAGCTATGTTTAGCATGCCTTTAAGTGAATAAGTGAAGTGTGGAAGCTCAAGAAAGCGAAATTATTTTGAGGAGCGAAAGAGGGATCAGTAGGAGTCCCTACATACATGCTGGAAAAAAGTGAAGTCCGCAACTGTGTTTTCCTACAAAGGATATAGGATAGCGGTGTTATTTTGTTGGTTTAATTGACTTTTTTTTTTTTTTTTGGAACCACCAGAGAGAGACGCGTTGGACAGATTTTTTTTTTTATAACTGAATGTTTTATTAAGATTTTCAAAACAGATACAAAAAAAAATACATGGATGCATGGATATGTCTCACAAACTTGTTAATGACTGTAAACCAGAAATCAGTATCCATATTATCCACTAATACACTGAAAACAGGGAATATGACAAGACGAACAATACAATACTAGACAGGGAAACATAAGGGAGGGGGGATGGATTGGGGAGGGTGAGCATATCAGGCTTCCATCAAGGCCGTACTTCACTGTTATTCTTTGTTGGCCCAATAAGTATCCCAAAGTGACCAAACACTCTCAAAAAGATCTACTGTGTTAGGCTAAGTTCACATTTCCGCTAAAATCTATCAGTCACAATCCGCTGCTCTTGTAAACAGCGGAATCCGTTTAGCGGATTCCGCTGCTCCCATAGACTTGTATGAGCAGCGGATTGTGACTGATGATGCTGCGTTGCACCCTCCGCCCGACTGATCAGTCGTGGAACGACTGACCGCCGGGCGGGAGGAACGCAGCATGTAACGTTTTTTGAGCAGCGAGATCCGTCGGATTTCGCTGCGCATGCTCTCTGGCTCCCTGCACACGTCACCAGCTTTGGTTGGTTACCCGATATTTACCCTGGTTACGGTGCAAGGAGCCAGCGCTAAGCGGTGTAGGCCCGTAACCAAGGTAAATATCGGGTAACCAAGGTAAACATCGGGTGCTTTGCTGTTACCCGATATTTAGGCTGGTTACGTGTGCAGGGAGGCCGACACTTCCCCGCTCGGCCCCGCCCCCTCCCGCACTCCGCACATGTATGTACACACACACACACACACACACACCTGTCCCCAGCCATGCAGACAAGCACTGACACCCTCGTCTGGCCCCGCCCCCTGCTCGGCTCCACCCCCTCCCGCACTTTGCATGTGCACACACACACATACATACATACATACATACATGCACATACACACACTCACTCACACATACACTCACCTGTCCCCAGCCATGCAGACCGCAGCACTTCTACTGACATCCTCAGCGCCTGGCCCCGCCCCCCGCTCGGCTCCGCCCCCTCCCGCACTTTGCATGTGCACACACATACATACACACATACATACATACATACATGCACATACACACACTCACTCACAGATACACTCACCTGTCCCCAGCCATGCAGACCGCAGCACTTCCACTGACATCCTCAGCGCCTGGCCCCGCCCCCCGCTCGGCTCTGCCCCAGAACTCCGCCCCCCGCACACAACGGAATCCGACAAAGAATTCTGTTCTTTGTCATCCGTTGTACAGCGTTGAACAGCGCATCAGTCACATGCGTCAAGCGACGCATGTGACTGATACAAATCAACGGAAATGTGAACTTAGCCTTATTTGACAGGGCAGATAAATACTCCATCCTTCTCACATCTTGGATCCGAGATTGGAGTTCGGTAAGTGAGGGTGGATGAGCTAACTTCCAGTTGCGGGCAATCAGACATCTAGCTGCTGTGGTCATGTGTAATAGTAACCGCTTCACTCTTTTCCCCAGCTGAGCAAGTGGTATATTTAATAAATAGAATTTAGGGTCCAGGGGAATCCGAAGATTAGTTACTTTATAAATAAGAGATTGCACCAACCTCCAGAAACACTGGATATTGGGGCATACCCAGAATATGTGCGGTATGTCTCCTCCTGTGGCTCCACACCTCCAACAGTTGTCAGGTATAGCTGGGTTTAGTTTATGTAGTAGTGATGGGGTGTGATACCAATACATAAGTAATTTATACTGATTTTCCTTATAGACATAGCATGAAGATGTCTTAGAGGCCGCATCCCAGATCCGCCTCCACATACACAAGGGAATGGACTCACCAAGGAAATCTTCCCATTTCCTCATATTATGTATGCTTTGGCTTGTCTTCCGGGCACGGAGCCATTAAAATACGATATATATCGGAGATGAGGCCTTTAGTAGAGGCCCCAGCTCTGCATAATCTCTCAAAAAGTGTAGGGATAGAGACTTCTAATGAGGCAAAAAGGGAATGCATCAGGTGTCTAACTTGTGAATACCGATATTGGGAATTGCCTGGGAGATTAAATTTAGCAGCTATGGTGGCGTATGGGAGAAGGACTCTGGAACGTGCGTCTACTATGTCAGCAAAGCAAAAGAGTTTCCTGTCAAACCATGTTTTTGTCGTTATACCATGCATACCGTCTAGCATTCTGGGATTAAAAAGAAAAGAAGTCAATGGAGAGTGTTCAGATTTAAGTGGAAACTTCTTGACACAACAGTCCCATATCCTCTTCGTAAAGGCTATAGGGCCCAGGGTATGTGGGTCAGGCTTATTAGATGAGGTGCCCCAAAGGTAGGAGTTAGGGTGTATTGGGGCTAGCCATAACTTCTCTATTTCCATCCATCTAGAGAAGGCACTGCGATTAGACCATGCAGGGATGTGACGTAAGTGTGCTGCCCAGTACGCGTTGGACAGATTTTAAGAAGGTTTTAGTTAAGCTAGGATGAGGAGTAAGATTTCAAGTAATATATAAGGATGCGAATTGTGTCTTAGAACATGAAAGGTCTGCAATCGCTGTGACGACATGGATTCTCATGGGTTAAAGTTTCTTAACATTCAGCCAGACTATTGTTCTTATGTGTGCTAAGTCATGTTTGCTTAGCTATTGCTCTCCAGACTTTTCCAGTAATCATTGTATTGTAGTTGTGTATTGATAATGTAATTACCTTAGTAGCCATTGTCTAGTCGGTGACTTGCCGACTCCATGTAGATATACTGAGTCTTTCTATGCACATCATTTAAATGAACATTATCCATGCAGCTTGAAATTCATCCAATGGGAGAAGCAATCTTGTCCAACCAGTCGATGAGGACGCAGTGTATCCTAAGGGAAGGTTATGGCTATAAAAGGGACTTCTTTAAGCCACCAGGTTGATGAAGGTGGATGGATGCTGATGGATCCAGTCTAAGCTCTTTGGAGCTGACTAGAGGATCAGGATATCTTATGGCTTCAATCTAGGGACCCCGGTTCCGGTTGGAGACCATATCCACAGCCTAGGGATTTCGACTCCGGCTGCCAGGATTGTAACATCAAACCAGGACTACCTAAGGAGGACACTCAGGTTGGGACAGTTCAGTCACCTGTTACAGACTTTGCAGACCTCACACAGCTTCCTGAATCTGGCGTTATTCCTTTCTCGGTGGGTGCCCGCCAAAAGCGGGGTGCTGCTGGACTGGAGTAAGCAGCCCTGGAAGCTCTGAGGCATGGACATTCTAAATCCCTGGTGAGCCAGTGGAAGGGTGAGACTCTGTTGCCTGTTACATTTGGTGTTTTGCTGGTTATGTGTTATGTGCCGTTAATTGTTTGGGGATCCAATAAAGTCTAATTATTGTGATTCCCTCACCCTGTGTTGTCTGAGTAGTGTTACGCCCACGGTTAAGGAGGCCGGCGTTCAGTTGGGATGAGCCCTGAGCCACGCTGTCTTTCTAAAGGCGGCGGGTTTTAGTGGACGAGAGCACCCACTGACCCCCGTGTCTCCACAGGAGAGCACCCACTGAGCCCCGTGTCTCCACAATCGCCACACAAAAGACGAATGATATTGAGGCACTTAAGCTTAAAGTAGACATTGCCCTACTTCTGGAGACCAATTTGAAAAATCAGGATTTCACCAGAATGTGCAAAATGTGGGTGGGAGAAGTGATGGGATCCTCAGCCCAAAATAATAAAGCAGGTGTGTTAATACTACCCCATAAGCAGGCAAATTGTAAGGTAATAACACAGGAAAATGATGGCGATGGGAGAATACAAAAAGCTTTGCTTGATACCCCATGTGGACGACTCAAAATCTATAATGTATATGCACCAAATGAGAGTAATAAGATTTTCTTCCAGGAGTTGGAGAGGCAGGTTTTGGAGGACCCTGAGAGGAACATAATAATAGGAGGGGATCTTAATACGGTAATGAACGTCAAAGAAGATAGGTCGGGCACAGGACACAAACGCATGGTAGCCAGGTCACATGACAGGGTGCTGAATCCATTCACAGAACATACTAGCGAAACTCACACCCGGCAGACCGAGAGTACACTCATTTCTCCCACGTCCATAGCACATGGTCCAGGATAGATTATTTTCTACTAACCCAGGGTCTACTCAACAAAATGAGGAGGATCGACATACAAGATCTGGTGATATCAGATCACGCCCCATTACTCCTAGACCTAGAAGAAACCTACCCCAAGGAAACAGACATACTGTGGAGATTCCCTTCACACTTAGCGCAAGACGAGAACTTCCAAAAACTGGTGAAAATGTGGTGGAAGTGTGACGCCCTGGACTAGCCAGGGGTCCCAGATAACAACAACATACACACACCCCCACCCTAGGCAGTTACAACAGTCAGACAAAAACCCTTGTTGCCTCCCTCCAGGGGCTGATGTCCACACCAGGTGGGGCGGAACCAGGTGGTTGGCCCCGCCCATTGAGGAGTTCACAGTCCTGGAGGCGGGAAAAGGAGTCAGATTAAGTTTGGAGGTGAAAGTGAGAGGAGGAAACTACTGACGTGCCTGGGTTGGACCCCATCTGAAGGCAACCGCTCACACCGTGAGGATATACAGCCACCGCCACAGGCTAGAGATCCAAGGGCCAGCGCCTGCGGGCAAAAGGGCTCCTACGGCACCTATACGCCAGGGAGCGGACTACCATGTGGGAAAACCATCGGAGTCAACTCAGTACATCAAGGTGCAGGGAAAGACAGCCACCATCAGCCGTCCGGGGAGAGCACAACATCAGCACTGCAGCCGGCTGCGGGACCCGTCCATCCGGCCGTTTGGTTTACCAGAGACTCTGTCATTGATTATCTGAGTGAGTACACCAGTGCCGTCCGGCACTGCGCCACGCTGACCCTGCACCTCACCCACCCAGCCTCCCCGTCACCCCACCGGGCCCCGGGACCGCCAACCCCTACCCACGGAGGGGGAAAACAACATCCCAGCTGCTCCCTACCATCGCTCCCGGGATCCCCGTCAGCAGCAGCTGTGGTGCCCATCTTCACCACGACCCGTGGGTGGCGTCACGGACACTCTCTCCCCAAACCAATCATTTTTCACTCACGCTCGAGTCCCTGGATCCGGCCCACCGCTCGAGCCACCGAGCAGCAGCAGCAGCGCTGGACCCGAGCGTTAGCGAGCGCAGCGCCCCGCCGCCCGCGACAGAAGGAATATACATGGGATAATAAGGAGCATGAGGAGAACTCCCATTTATACTGGGACGCAGCTAAGGCAGTACTAAGGGGAAGAATAATGGGATATGTGAAAGCATTGCAAAACAAAACTAATAAAGCATACACTGAAGCCAGCAGAAGGACCAGAGAAGCATACACAAAATACATTAATAATCCATCTATTGGTAATAGGAACAAGTGGATCAAAGAGAGAGCAGAATTTGACTTGTGGGTGGACAGGGCAGAGAGGATGAGGGGCAGAGAGGATGAGGGGCAGAGAGGATGAGGGGCAGAGAGGATGGGGGGCAGAGAGGATGGGGGGCAGAGAGGATGAGGGGCAGAGAGGATGAGGGGCAGAGAGGATGAGGGGCCAGAGAGGATGAGGGGCCAGAGAGGATGAGGGGCCAGAGAGGATGAGGGGCCAGAGAGGATGAGGGGCCAGAGAGGATGAGGGGCCAGAGAGGATGAGGGGCCAGAGAGGATGAGGGGCCAGAGAGGATGAGGGGCCAGAGAGGATGAGGGGCCAGAGAGGATGAGGGGCAGAGAGGATGAGGGGCAGAGAGGATGAGGGGCAGAGAGGATGAGGGGCAGAGAGGATGAGGGGCAGAGAGGATGAGGGGCCAGAGAGGATGAGGGGCCAGAGAGGATGAGGGGCCAGAGAGGATGAGGGGCCAGAGAGGATGAGGGGCCAGAGAGGATGAGGGGCCAGAGAGGATGAGGGGCAGAGAGGATGAGGGGCCAGAGAATTGCATCGCATTATTTTAGATTCGGGAACAAGGCAGGTTCGCGTCTGGCACGAATTGAAAAGGGAATAACTCCTTTAACATCTATAACTCATTTGAGGGACCCATCTGGGGCTAGTCACAATGACCCAAAGAAAGTTAATGACATACTTGGAGATTTCTACAAAAAACTGTATGAACAAGGGCCAGCAAATGACACAGAAGGAAGCAACTTCCTAAACAATCTGTCATTACCCACAATTACGGAGTCGGACAGGGAAAGGTTAAATGCCCCTATAAAAGAGGAGGAAGTGAGAACAGTTGTGAAAAACCTTAAAAATAACAAGGCCCCAGGCCCCGATGGAATGACGGGGGAATTTTATAAAATACTACAGGAAGATGTTATGCCCACTTTAGTAAAAGTTTTCAACTACACTCTCCAAAATAAAATTCGACTACAGTCTGGCAATATGGCGTATATAAAGGTAATACACAAACAAGGAAAAGACCCCTCGGACCCTTCATCATACAGGCCCATATCGCTGATAAATCAAGACATTAAAATATTCTCTACAATCCTGGCAGACCGGCTAGCATTGATCCTCCCATCGATAGTAGGACCACATCAAGAATGGTCAGCAGTATTCAACATTCGCACAGTGTTGGCGGTACTAGATGAAACAAAAAGACCGGGGCTGATAAAAGGGGAACCCTGCATTGTTGGCCTTAGACGCGGAAAAGGCCTTTGACAACGTAAATTGGCATTGGTTTGGGCTAGTATTAGATAAATTTGGCATAATGGGTACTTTTAGGAACTATATGGAGACACTTTACGCTACGCCTGAAACTAGAATTTCCACAATGGGCTTTCTGTCAAATTCTTTTCAGCTACAGAAGGGGACTAGGCAGGGGTGCCCCCTGTCCCCTCTTCTGTTTGACTTGGCCCTTGAACCACTAGCCCAATACTTAGGGGTACTTCACACACAGCGAGATCGCTACTGAGATCGCTGCTGAGTCACGTTTTTTGTGACCTCATTAGCGATCTCGCTGTGTGTGACGCTGAGCAGCAATCTGGCCCCTGCTGTGAGATCGCTGCTCGTTACACACAGCGCTGGTACGTTTTTTTATTGTTGCTCCCCCGCTGATAAGCACACATCGCTGTGTGTGACAGCGAGAGAGCAACAATCCTGAATGTGCAGGGAGCAGGAGCCGGCGTCTGACAGCCTGCGGTAAGCTGTAACCAAGGTAAACATCGGGTAACCAAGGTAGTTACCCGATATTTACCTTCGTTACCAGCATCTGCAGCTCTCACGCTGCCAGTGCCGCCTCCTGCTCCCTGCACACGCGGTGTGAGCTGGTAACTAAGGTAAACATCGGGTAACCATACCCGATGTTTACCTTAGTTACCAGTGTCCGCAGCTTCCAGACACCGGCTCCGTGCAAGCGCAGCGTCGCTTGCACGTCGCTGCTGGTCACTGGTCGCTGGTGAGATCTGCCTGTTTGACAGCTCACCAGCGACCATGTAGCGATGCAGCAGCGATACTGACCAGGTCAGATCGCTGGTCGGATCGCTGCTGCATCGCTAAAGTGTGAAGGTACCCTTATTTATGTCAGAACCAGACAACCATCTGAAGAAGGTAATAGACAAACTGACGTACTTTGGCTCCTTTTCAGGCTACAAGATAAATATCAGTAAAAGTCAGATTCTATATTTGACACCCCTGGGAAATAGGCAAGGTGAGGGAATAGAAGTAGCCATAGCCCCCCATTACATCACTTATTTAGGAATTAAAATAGGCAGAGACTCAATGTCATTATATAGACTTAACTATCCACATCTAATTGAAAAAATAACTAAAGAGCTAGACAGGTGGAAAAATCTTTCCCTGTCCCTGTTTGGCAGAGCACATCTGGTAAAGATGATCAGTTTCTCCCGCTTGCTCTATCCTCTACAAACTATCCCCTTATTGCTGAAACACGCCGATATCAACAAGTTGCAAAAAGCGTTTGTAACATTTTTTGGTAGGGAAAGAGACCAAGAGTATCCTACTCAAAGCTGTGTCTACAGAAAAAAGACGGAGGGGTACAAATGCCCATGATTAGATTGTACAACTTAGCGGCACTTGCCAGGCATATAAAAGACTGGATCAATGGGACAACCTTCTTTTCTAATGTTCAGCTGGAGAAAACTATATGGGAGAGAAAAGGCGCAATAGGGTCTTACCCGATATATTGGGCAAAATCATAAAGAAGTAATGCACTCACCTGAACGGGTTGTGCCAGTCACAACTCCATTGACAGCAAAAAATGAGCGCCCAAGCGGTCCAGCAGCAGCCCTGTTACACAAGTGGAACATCAAAGGAAAAAAAAAACTGGAGAAAACAGGTTTTATGCCGCGCTTGAAGACCACAGACATTGATGTCAGAACAGATGATTCTTTTATTATTTCATTCCTACGCGTTTCGGAGACCTCAACTGTCTCCTTCTTCAGGGTAAGTTCTTTTCCCTGAAGAAGGAGACAGTTGAGGTCTCCGAAACGCGTAGGAATGAAATAATAAAAGAATCATCTGTTCTGACATCAATGTCTGTGGTCTTCAAGCGCGGCATAAAACCTGTTTTCTCCAGTTTTTTTTCCTTTGATGTTCAGCTGGAGAGGGAGCTAAAAAGCCCTTTTAACCTGGTAGCGGTATTACATATGAAGCTAGATAAAATACCAACGTACGTGAAACAGAGCTGTTTATTAAAGGACACGGTGGGGGCCTGAAGAGCACTGAGAAAACTGTATAGACTCCCTTATTGTCTTTCAAAATTTACCCCGCTGTGGGAGGATCCAAATTTTATTCAAGGGTCTCAAAAAAAATTATTTCAAGGATGGAAGCAGAGGGGGATACGGAGGTTGGGTGATTTACTGAAAACGGAGGAGGGGAGAGTTCTGAGCTGGGCGGAGGTATCGGAAAAATGTAACATGGAAAATCACCATTACCTACAATATTTACAAATAACAACACATTACACATCAGTGGTAAAAGAGGTCGGGAAGGCTGAGAAGAAGCGGAGTTTTGATGTATTGATTGGTCAGGGAGCGGGACTTGTATCCCTTTCCATCATATACCAACGATTGAGAGATCAAGTACAGGGCCCCTGGAAAGAGCAAATATATAAAACCTGGGAGACGGCTCTGGGCGATCCGGACATCTCTGATAAAATTCTAAGGGGGTTGGAATCTGTTAAGAAAGTAATGATAAACGAACAATGGAGGGAGATGCAATTTACACCTTTATATACCACATAGCAGCGCACCAGTGCATTTCTTGGACCATTTCCCTAAATGTGGACTCCATAAAGCAAAACTGTTTCACTGCATTTGGGAATGCCCACAGGTGAGGGGGGTATGGGAGGAAGCGGTGGCGTACATATTGAGGATTTGGAAAGTAGTTATACCCGTCACCCCTCAGGCCTGTTTGTTTCACTGTATAGAACCCCCTACAGAAACTGACAGAGCCATTGCTCACATTCCAGGTGTAATACACGTAGTGTTGCTTGTAGTCAAGAAATGCCTACTTAGGAATTGGCTGATAAGACAGACTCCGAGAAATACAGAAATAGTTGATACCCTAAAAACAATAATGATGTACGACAAACTGGATTCGGAGAAACATAAGGAGAGGTCCACTAAAAGATTCTTCAAAAAGTGGAGAACATTTATTGAGCAAAGCTTCACCCAGATGGAAATCACCCAGTTAATTAAAGCATTTGAACACACGTCTTGGTATTGTGTGGAAGACACTGCAGGGGCACTGAAGATGGGGAGCATCCAAAGGACCAACTGAATTGAACAAGTATGTTAATTTGTTAAGTTAAAGGAAATTATTGTTAAGATAATTCTATGAAGATGAAATTGTTGTGACAATGAAAAAGAAAATGATGTAACAGAAACATTGTACGATCCGGAGAATTTTTATGGAATGTAACAACATGTTCTCTTGTTGATGATATGTGCTTGCTGACATCAAATAAAATATGTTTTAAAAAAAACCCCAACCTGACTACATTTCATAGGTCCAAACAACTGGGGGGGGGGGGGGGGGTGCAGCAGTATCAGATTTCTTCTTTCATTATTTAGCTGGTCACCTAAAAGCGTCATCGTTTTGCATGCCCAGTTCTTAAGGCCCAGTCACACTAAGGGTACCTTCACACTTAGCGATGCAGCAGCGATCCGACCAGCGATCTGACCTGGTCAGGATCGCTGCTGCATCGCTACATGGTCGCTGGTGAGCTGTCAAACAGGCAGATCTCACCAGCGACCAGTGAACAGCCCCCAGCCAGCAGCGACGTGCAAGCGACGCTGCGCTTGCACGGAGCCGCCGTCTGGAAGCTGCAGAGACTGGTAACTAAGGTAAACATCGGGTATGGTTACCCGATGTTTACATTAGTTACCAGTGTGAGCAGGGAGCAGGGAGCCGCGCACACTGAGCGCTGGCTCCTTGCTCTCCTAGCTACAGTACACATCGGGTTAATTAACCCGATGTGTAATGCAGCTACATGTGCAGAGAGCAAGGAGCCGCGCACACTGCTTAGCGCTGGCTCCTTGCTCTCCTAGCTGCTGTACACATCGGGTTAATTAACCCGATGTGTACAGCAGCTACATGTGCAGAGAGCCGGAGCCGGCAGCACAGGCAGAGTGAGAGCTGCAGAGGCTGGTAACTAAGGTAAATATCGGGTAACCACCTTGGTTACCCGATGTTTATCTTGGTTACAGCTTACCTCAGCTGTCAGACGCCGGCTCCTGCTCCCTGCTCGCTTCATTTGTCGCTCTCTTGCTGTCACACACAGCGATCTGTGTGTCACAGCAGGAGAGCGGCTTTGAAGAAAACGAACCAGGGCTGTGTGTAACGAGCAGCGATCTCGCAGCAGGGGCCAGATCGCTGCTCATTGTCACACACAGCGAGATCGCTAATGAGGTCACTGCTGCGTCACAAAAAGCGTGACTCAGCAGCGATCTCGGCAGCGCGCTCGCTGTGTGTGAAGCACCCCTAAACAACTTACCAGCGATCCCAACAACGATCCAACCTGATAGGGATCGCTGGTAAGTTGCTAGGAGGTTGCTGGTGAGATGTCACACTGCGACGCTCCAGCGATCCCACCAGCAACCTGACCTGGCAGGGATCGCTGGAGCGTCGCTACACGAGTTGCTGGTGAGCTCATCAGCAACCAGTGACCAGCCCCCAGCGCCGCGTGGAAGATGCTGCGCTTGGTAACTAAGGTAAATATCTGGTAACCAACCCGATATTTACCTTGGTTACCAGCGCACGTAGCGACACGTGCAGAGAGCAGGGAGCAGCGCACACTGAGCGCTGGCTCCCTGCTCTCCTAGTTACAGCACACATCGGGTTAATTACCTGATGTGTGCTGCAGCTAAATGTGCACAGAGCAGGGAGCAGCGCACAACGCTTAGCACTGGCTCCCTGCTCTCCTAGCTACAGCACACATCGGGTTAATTACCCGATGTGTGCTGCAGCTAAATGTGCACAGATCAGGGAGCAGCGCACACCGCTTAGCGCTGGCTCCCTGCTCTCCTAGTTACAGCACACATCGGGTTAATTGAGCAGGGAGCAGCGCACACCGCTTAGCGCTGGCTCCCTGCTCTCCTAGCTACAGCACACATCGGGTTAATTACCCGATGTGTGCTGCAGCTACATGTGCACAGAGCAGGGAGCAGCGCACACTGCTTAGCACTGGCTCCCTGCTCTCCTAGCTACAGCACACATCGGGTTAATTAACCCGATGTGTGCTGCAGCTACATGTGCACAGAGCAGAAGCCGGCACTGACAGTGAGAGCGGAGGAGGCTGGTATCAAAGGTAAATATCGGGTAACCAAGGACAGGGCTTCTTGGTTACCCGATGTTTACCGTGGTTACCAGCCTCCGCAGAAGCTGGCTCCTGCTGCCTGCACATTTAGTTGTTGCTGTCTCGCTGTCACACACAGCGATCTGTGCTTCACAGCGGGACAGCAACAACTAAAAAATGGCCCAGGACATTCAGAAACAACCAACGACCTCACAGCAGGGGCCGGGTTGTTGCTGGATGTTACACACAGCAACATCGCTAGCAACGTCACAAAAGTTGTTCGTTAGCAGCGATGTTGCTTAGTGTGACGGGACCTTTAGGGGTGCTTCACACACAGCGAGCTCGCTGCCGAGATCGCTGCTGAGTCACGCTTTTTGTGACGCAGCAGTGACCTCATTAGCGATCTCGCTGTGTGTGACGCTGAGCAGCGATCTGGCCCCTGCTGCGAGATCGCTGCTCGTTACACACAGCCCTGGTTCGTTTTCTTCAAAGCCGCTCTCCTGCTGTGACACACAGATCGCTGTGTGTGACAGCAAGAGAGCGACAAATGAAGCGAGCAGGGAGCAGGAGCCGGCGTCTGACAGCTGAGGTAAGCTGTATCCAAGATAAACATCGGGTAACCAAGGTGGTTACCCGATATTTACCTTAGTTACCAGCCTCCGCAGCTCTCACGCTGCCTGTCCTGCCGGCTCCGGCTCTCTGCACATGTAGCTGCTGTACACATCGGGTTAATTAACCCGATGTGTACAGCAGCTAGGAGAGCAAGGAGCCAGCGCTCAGTGTGCGCGGCTCCCTGCTCTCTGCACATGTAGCTGCATTACACATCGGGTTAATTAACCCGATGTGTACTGTAGCTAGGAGAGCAAGGAGCCAGCGCTTAGTGTGCGCGGCTCCCTGCTCCCTGCTCACACTGGTAACTAATGTAAACATCGGGTAACCATACCCGATGTTTACCTTAGTTACCAGTCTCCGCAGCTTCCAGACGGCGGCTCCGTGCAAGCGCAACGTCGCTTGCACGTCGCTGCTGGCTGGGGGCTGGTCACTGGTCGCTGGTGAGATCTGCCTGTTTGACAGCTCACCAGCGACCATGTAGCGATGCAGCAGCGATCCTGACCAGGTCAGATCGCTGGTCGGATCGCTGCTGCATCGCTAAGTGTGAAGGTACCCTTACTTGCAAACTCTGTGAGCCACTTAGCTTAACTTTATTTACTCTGCTTCCTGGAAACAGATAGGCTAAGCACACAAAAACTTCTGCCCCTCCTTAGATTGGTGCAGCAGATTGGAGGCAGGCAAAGAGTGTCGTCCGCTTCTCAGACACCATTGCTGAAATGCCCCTATTCCCACATTCGGAAGCTGGCACGGTGCTTTCGCTCTTAATGATATATACGAACAAAATGCCTTGTTGTCCTTTGACCAGATGCAATCCAAATTTCATTTTGCTAGGTGTTATTTGTTTAGTTTTTTTATACTGGGAGCTCAAAACGGAGATACATGACATGCAAAAAACACCTGGGTCTGTTTTAATATCCTCCTTTCCTTTGATAAAGTTGAGCCAGGTCAATTTCCCAATATTTATGCCACACAAGGTGTTCCATAAAAATACATCAGTGGTCAGATATAAAAACACTCCACAGATAGAAAACAATGTGTCCTTCATTCATTTGATTCAGGCACAGCGTCTGAAAGTCCAAGCCGCGGGAGTAGCACAATTAAACTGGACTATTGAAGGTGAGCTGAACTATACATTCCTTTTTCCTTTCCTTTGATAGGGATACTTTGATCTCAAGGGCCTGAAGCAATGTTTCTCAACTCCAGTCCTCAAGACCCACCAACAGATCATGTTTTCAGGTTTTCCTTAGGCTATGTGCGCACGAAGGCTTGGACGCCGAAACGGCCGTCGGGTGACGCAGGTCACAGTGCTCTCCGAGGTTTCTTGTCTCCCAGGTATGTCTGCCAATCCCATGTGGTTTACTCTCTATTTCATCCTTTACATGCAATTGCATATGTAACCGATTGGATCGATTGTGGTCCGGTTACTCTTTATTGGATGCCATCCTGGTGGACAATGTATACCATCCCATTAATTATGGGTTGGCACTAATTTTAGTGGTTATACGGTTTTTCTATCATTTACTATATCTTGGATTGCCTGTGTCTTGCTTTTTCACTTGTGGTTGTGCCGCATCTTTCACCTTCCCTGACCTAATAAAGACATCACTTTTGCACAAATGGCATTTGGTCGCGTCTTTCTCTCCTCTTATGTGCGCACGTTGCGTACAGTCACTGCAGAAATTTCTGCAGCGATCTGAAGCGCACACGTGTGCTTCAAATCGCTGCAGAAAATGTCCGTAGAGAAAAAAAAAAAAAAGCCGATTCCATGCGCTCTGCCATAGACAGAGCAGGAGCTGCCGGCAAAGCGCACGGAAGAAGTGACATGTCACTTCTAGAACGCAGCGCTTCGGACAGCAGCCGAAGCGCTGCGCTCTAAGACGCCACGTGCGCACGGCCCCTGCACAATCTCCATAGACTGTGCAGGGGACGCAGGACGCATGCAGTTACGCTGCGCTACAAAGCGCAGCGTAACTGCATGAATTACGCACACGTGCGCACATAGCCTAAGTCAGGTTTTCAGGAATTCCTTAATGTTGCACAAGTGATGCAATTATTCCCTGTCTAACATTGAGGAAAACCTGAAAACATAATCTGTTGGTGGGTCTTAAGGACTGGAGTTGAGAAACACTGAAAGGGCTAATTTTACTCTATGTACACGCACTTGTTGTCCGTGGGGAACAAATCTCAGCCTTTGGCATGTAAAGAAACTTGACAATTGTTAGTTCCAAATATGCAAGAGGAGGACTGGCAGGAGGTTTTGGAATCACCAACTAAGGTCTCCCCCTCAATTAACACTAATATGACTGAAATATATACAGTTAGGTCCAGAAATATTTGGACAGTGACACAAGTTTTGTTATTTTAGCTGTTTACAAAAACATGTTCAGAAATACAATTCTATATATAATATGGGCTGAAAGTGCACACTCCCAGCTGCAATATGAGAGTTTTCACATCCAAATCGGAGAAAGGGTTTAGGAATCATAGCTCTGTAATGCATAGCCTCCTCTTTTTCAAGGGACCAAAAGTAATTGGACAAGGGACTCTAAGGGCTGCAATTAACTCTGAAGGCGTCTCCCTCGTTAACCTGTAATCAATGAAGTAGTTAAAAGGTCTGGGGTTGATTACAGGTGTGTGGTTTTGCATTTGGAAGCTGTTGCTGTGACCAGACAACATGCGGTCTAAGGAACTCTCAATTGAGGTGAAGCAGAACATCCTGAGGCTGAAAAAAAAGAAAAAATCCATCAGAGAGATAGCAGACATGCTTGGAGTAGCAAAATCAACAGTCGGGTACATTCTGAGAAAAAAGGAATTGACTGGTGAGCTTGGGAACTCAAAAAGGCCTGGGCGTCCACGGATGACAACAGTGGTGGATGATCGCCGCATACTTTCTTTGGTGAAGAAGAACCCGTTCACAACATCAACTGAAGTCCAGAACACTCTCAGTGAAGTAGGTGTATCTGTCTCTAAGTCACCAGTAAAGAGAAGACTCCATGAAAGTAAATACAAAGGGTTCACATCTAGATGCAAACCATTCATCAATTCCAAAAATAGACAGGCCAGAGTTACATTTGCTGAAAAACACCTCATGAAGCCAGCTCAGTTCTGGAAAAGTATTCTATGGACAGATGAGACAAAGATCAACCTGTACCAGAATGATGGGAAGAAAAAAGTTTGGAGAAAAAAGGGAACGGCACATGATCCAAGGCACACCACATCCTCTGTAAAACATGGTGGAGGCAACGTGATGGCATGGGCATGCCTGGCTTTCAATGGCACTGGGTCACTTGTGTTTATTGATGACATAACAGCAGACAAGAGTAGCCGGATGAATTCTGAAGTGTACCGGGATATACTTTCAGCCCAGATTCAGCCAAATGCTGCAAAGTTGATCGGACGGCGCTTCATAGTACAGATGGACAATGACCCCAAGCATACAGCCAAAGCTACCCAGGAGTTCATGAGTGCAAAAAAGTGGAACATTCTGCAATGGCCAAGTCAATCACCAGATCTTAACCCAATTGAGCATGCATTTCACTTGCTCAAATCCAGACTTAAGACGGAAAGACCCACAAACAAGCAAGACCTGAAGGCTGCGGCTGTAAAGGCCTGGCAAAGCATTAAGAAGGAGGAAACCCAGCGTTTGGTGATGCCCATGGGTTCCAGACTTAAGGCAGTGATTGCCTCCGAAGGATTCGCAACAAAATATTGAAAATAAAAATATTTTGTTTGGGTTTGGTTTATTTGTCCAATTACTTTTGACCTCCTAAAATGTGGAGTGTTTGTAAAGAAATGTGACAATTCCTACAATTTCTATCAGATATTTTTGTTCAAACCTTCAAATTAAACGTTACAATCTGCACTTGAATTCTGTTGTAGAGGTTTCATTTCAAATCCAATGTGGTGGCATGCAGAGCCCAACTCGCCAAAATTGTGTCACTGGCCAAAGATTTCTGGACCTAACTGTATAGTGCACCCAGCATATTTAACCCCACTATGATTATTTAGGCTGCATCACTAGGTGACGTTGAAATGCTTGCGGTACCAGGGGGAGGACGCGGACTCTGTCCATATGATCTTGGGATGCCCGGTAATTGCCTCCTTTTGGCGTGAGGTGGTATTGATCATGTTCTCCCTGGCCTCTGTCCCTATACCTCTCGATCCGCTGCTGTCTATTTGGAGTCTTGTACGAGAGAACCTGGTCACAAAACTTTCTTGTAATGGAATCCAGCTCACCCACGCCTGACCTCACCGCACCTCAGACTCGGATCCAGCCCTGCCTCGGCCGCAGCAATGAGAAATGAAGGAAAGCGATCCAGCTGAGTGACCAGGTGATTTATTCAGTGCAATACAGACATGGCATAGTTGTGGTTAACGCGTTTCTGGCTTAACGCCCTTAATCATAACCATGGTTATGATTAAGGGTGTTAAGCCAAAACGCGTTAACCACAACTATGCCATGTCTGTATTGCACTGAATAAATCACCTGGTCACTCAGCTGGATCGCTTTCCTTCATTTCACAAAACGTTCTTGCTTTTTATGGGCAGGAAACTTATAGGAAGAAAAAACAATAAAGCCAGCTCAAC
This sequence comes from Anomaloglossus baeobatrachus, assembly GCF_048569485.1. Taxonomy (NCBI): domain Eukaryota; kingdom Metazoa; phylum Chordata; class Amphibia; order Anura; family Aromobatidae; genus Anomaloglossus; species Anomaloglossus baeobatrachus. Next base: position 214,768,910 of record NC_134361.1, on the reverse strand, counting down.
TCAAAATGGCATGTATTACAAAATGTGCACTGCACTAAAATTCCAAACTGTACTATTTTAAAATTTTACTACAAGTCATTGGGTATGGTGGCTGTGTGGAGTGGCCTCCGCTCACCTGACCTGACCCCATTGCACTTCTTTCTGTGAGGTCACATCAAACAGCCGGTGCATGCGACCCCTCCACCAACATTGCAGGACCTACGACCACGTATCACAGATGCTTGTGCACACGTGTCACCTACCATATTGCACAGCGTGCAGCAAGATACAGTATGCTGTGCAGAGGCCAGATGTGCATTGCAGCAAGATACAGTATGCTGTGCAGAGGCCAGATGTGCATTGCAGCAAGATACAGTATGCTGTGCAGAGGCCAGATGTGCATTGCAGCAAGATACAGTATGCTGTGCAGAGGCCAGATGTGCATTGCAGCAAGATACAGTATGCTGTGCAGAGGCCAGATGTGCATTGCAGCAAGATACAGTATGCTGTGCAGAGGCCAGATGTGCATTGCAGCAAGATACAGTATGCTGTGCAGAGTCCAGATGTGCATTGCAGCAAGATACATTATGCTGTGCAGAGTCCAGATGTGCATTGCCGCTGATGGGGACCACTTTGAGCATCAAAGTTAAATGAGCGCCATATGCGTGACCAGCATTCAATGTTTTGGGGGGTCATGGGTTTCATATCATAGCATTTCTGTATGCAAGGTGTCGATTCGTATTGATTTGATGATGCCCTGCAACTTTTTAATTCACTTTTTTTCTCTATCTCGTTCCGTTTGAGATAAAAATACTAACTCCGTTGTTTTCCACCAGGTGGTGCTATAGGTGGTTTCATTGCGTAGCGCATGGCTACTTTACTATACCTAGACACCACTTCTATGCCTATGTGGCGCCCCTGAGGCTTCCGTCGCCACAGGTCATTGCACCCCATCCAGCGGTGTGATGCCCCATTCTGGGAGAGGAAGAGAGTGAACTCCGGTCCCCTGGTAAATCCACACTACACCCATTGCTAGGAACACACTGGGACCAGGGAAAGTGGCAGACAACCCTCCCATGCTACATGCTGGGAGGGGTCGTAAGACCCATCCCTGCTCCTATAGGGTAGAACAGGGCAATTGGGGAGGTGGGAGGAGCCATCTGAAAGCAGACACAGAGAGGAAGGTCAAGTTTGAGTAGTCTACCTCAGGGAGTGAAAGGGTGAGGAGCCAGCATGTAGTTGGAGAAGGAGAACGAGAGAAAGTGGGGAAGGAGGAGGAGGCCTGCTGGAGGCAGGAAAGGAGGAGAAGAAGTAACGGAAAGAAAGCTCCAAGTCAGTCAGGAGCTGAAAAGGAAGAAAGAGACACTTCCTGGTGAAGATCCTGGGACTCTGAGGGTCCAGGTGACACCACGCAGAGAGCAGAAAGGTCCCAGGGCCACGGGTAGTCCTAGAGGTGCCACGGGTAGTTGTAGAGCTGCGGTGGCCTGCTCCACAAGAACATCGGTGGAGGGATCAAGCTGCAACAGGGGACGGTCCCTAGAGACTGGAGGAGTGCAAAGATCATCTCCAAACAGTAAAAACCGAGGCCCAGGGAATGTTGTAAACTCCCAGGGCCAGAACCCATCGCAGACCTTTCAGAAAAGGAGTAATCAGCCGACAGGTGACCCCCCAGCCTGGAGGCTGTTGTGGAGGCCAAGCCAGGTTTATCCTATCAAAGGCAAGGCTAAGGAAGACAGCTTGAGATAGAGACACTAAAGAGAAGGGTCTTGGCTTTTACTCTCAGAATCACCCAGAAACGGCGGAGGTCCCTGACAGTGGTCCCAGCAGTCCAAGGGCCCTGGGCCCCGACAAGAATTGTGAGTAAAGAACTTGAACTGCACCCTTGAAGTTGCCTCTGTTATTTCATCTGCATAGACACTCACAAGCACCAACAGTGCCCTGGGCATTGCTCCACCTGTGGGGAGCAGTACCACCATTGCTGCTATAACATCCCCTGGAGGCCTCACACAGCAGCGGCGGCTTCATAGCCGCAGACCACAGGTGGCGTCACGAACACAAACTTTAATTCAAGCCACATACTCTACTGACACCCACCAGGGCCACGGAGCCGGGCCCAGCCACCACTGACTACCACCGGACTAGTCCGGCCCGGCACCGGGTGTCCCATAGCCCTGGGGTGGGCGAGTCAACTTTGGCGTCACAAACAGGATTTCGTGCCCGGTCACACCGGGTACTGTGCGCCTGAAGAATCGTGAAATAGCCTGTGTTTACTGTGAGAAACTGCCGCCATTGAAGCCACTGAGCGCGGGAAGAAGGGGGGCGTGAAAGAAGAAAGTGCGCGAAGAGAAGCCCCGCCCCCTTGTCCAAGAAAAGAGCGCAAAGCGGTGCCCGACATAGAAGGCGGAGGAAGAAGAAATGGCGACTAGATAAACTGGCCGGCTGGCAGAACCAGTCTAAATGCCAGACCAGCAGATAAAGAAAATGTACCTTATCGCCAGCGGAGTGATGCCGGCCGTGATGGGCTGGGCGCCAGTCTGGCGCCAGATGCTAGCGCAGCCTCCGGCCCCGCCTCCGAGAAGGGAAAGGGAGAAGCCGAGTGGCGTGGTCGAGCACCCGAGCAGTGATCCAGCAAGCGTTCCCCAGGTCGGCAGCATGGCAGAGAGGCTGCAGAAGTACGTACCAGGGACCGGGAAGATGGATCCCGAACTGGACCTGCTCCGGGAGGAAATGCAAATCCTGGCTCGGAGACTGCGCAACATGCAAGCAGAGGTGGACCGGCGGAGTGAAACACCGATGGTGCCGGAGAGTGTGGGCCACAGGATGGAGGCCGCGGAGCAGCGACCGGGTGAGCAATGTGAAGCCCCGACCCGTCCGGACCCACTGACCCACCAAGCGCCACCGCCCAGTCCCTCCACTGTCCCGCAAGCCTTCCCCGCCAGCCCCGCTGATGCCCGGTGGGGCACCGGAGGCCTGCCTGAAACCCCCGCAGACGGAGCCTGGGGAGGGGTGGACCCCGAACAGCTAGTGGGCCCCCTACCGAGTCCCCCTGTGAGTCTCCTGGGAACAACATCCCCGGGAGTAAACTGGGACGCAGCGCCCATAGAGAGTGGGAGACTGCAACAGCCCCTGCGCCCCAAGGAAACCCCATAGGCACACGAGATTACCTGCCGGAGACTGGTGGAGGAGTACCGGCGGGAGCGGGAGGCCCGGGAGGAGAAGCGGAAAGCCCAGGAGGCAGCCAACCTGGCCTCCAAGGAGCAAATTCGAAAGGCCCTTAAGGGGTCACAGGGCCCAATGAGACGGGGCACAGTAGTCAATTTCCGGCAGAAAGGAGGCTGGGGCTTCATCAGAGAGCCCGGACTGGGTAAAGACGTCTTTGTAGCCCGACGGGATATTGAAGAACACCTGCCTAAAGGCCACCCCGGGCGAGATGCCAAGTCGGGTGACGCTGTAGAATACACACGGCTGATGGGAGGCCGGGGCTGGTATGCCCTACATGTTCATATCCTGCAGGAGGAGGAGAAGATGGCCTCCGAAGAACCGGAGTGGCGCCGCACTATGTCAGCGTGCAGCGTCTCCCCTGCAGGCAGCAGCCGCAGCACCACCGCGAAGCAGGTCCAGGCCGCAGAACTGAGCAGCGGTCCTGCAACAGCCACGCAGGAGACACAGACGCGGATCTCCATGGCTTCTGTGATGCAAGGTGCAAGACCAAAACAAGACCCAAAGGACCACAGCAACAGCCCCCTGCAGACGAGCAGCCCTCTGCAGCAACGCCGTATTGTGCCTGCAAGCAGCCCCACTCCAATCCAGGTTGCAGAGCAGCGCAGAAGGTCAGGGACCAGCGCCCAGGGGACCCAGACGATAATCTCGTCGGCATACCTGCTGCCAGGAGCAATGCCGGAGTGGGACCCCCGCATCTACCCTCGTGAGTAAAGAAGAAGAGATGCTGAACTGTAAATAGCCCCTGTCTGCCCCTTATGCTTTGTGAAGATGTCCCTTTTGTGCTGTCCTTATGTTCTTTTTGAAGATGACACCCTTTCCTGCTTTACTGCCCCTTGTACTTTTTGAAGATGTCACCCCCCATGTTTATATGTACCGGGCCACGGAACTGGAATGTGGTCCCCGGTGAATGTTTTTGTGTCATGTCTTACCAGGCCACTGGACTTAGTGGCTGGTGTGTTGTTTATGTGCCTTGCGTTTAAAATGAAGCTGAACGAACTGCCAGGCTACTGGACTTGTTGTAGCCAAGAAATGTATATAGTTGCACCCGTTGTGCCCCCTACCAGAATTATGGGGGATGTGCCCGAACCGTGCAATGGACTGGAAGTGCACACTTAGAGTTTTCTTTATAAGAAGTTCGTAACGTTCGAATCATTGTGCCTCCCATAAAGGGAAGAGATGTTTACTGTTTTACTGTTGTTCATAACAAAAATGTTTTGCAGTTCTTCCACATGTTTTTGTTGTTTTTCAGCCCGAGGACGTGCTGGGATTTGCTGTGGGGGAGTGTGGCGCCCCTGAGGCTTCCGTCGCCACAGGTCATTGCACCCCATCCAGCGGTGTGATGCCCCATTCTGGGAGAGGAAGAGAGTGAACTCCGGTCCCCTGGTAAATCCACACTACACCCATTGCTAGGAACACACTGGGACCAGGGAAAGTGGCAGACAACCCTCCCATGCTGCATGCTGGGAGGGGTCGTAAGACCCTTCCCTGCTCCTATAGGGTAGAACAGGGCAATTGGGGAGGTGGAAGGAGCCATCTGAAAGCAGACACAGAGAGGAAGGTCAAGTTTGAGTAGTCTACCTCAGGGAGTGAGAGGGTGAGGAGCCAGCATGTAGTTGGAGAAGGAGAACGAGAGAAAGTGGGGAAGGAGGAGGAGGCCTGCTGGAGGCAGGCAAGGAGGAGAAGAAGTAACGGAAAGAAAGCTCCAAGTCAGTCAGGAGCTGAAAAGGAAGAAAGAGACGCTTCCTGGTGAAGATCCTGGGACTCTGAGGGTCCAGGTGACACCACGCAGAGAGCAGAAAGGGTCCCAGGGCCACGGGTAGTCCTAGAGGTGCCACGGATAGTTGTAGAGCTGCGGTGGCCTGCTCCACAAGAACATCGGTGGAGGGATCAAGCTGCAACAGGGGACGGTCCCTAGAGACTGGAGGAGTGCAAAGATCATCTCCAAACAGTAAAAACCGAGGCCCAGGGAATGTTGTAGACTCCCCGGGCCAGAACCCATCGCAGACCTTTCAGAAAAGGGGTAATCAGCCGACAGGTGACCCCCCAGCCTGGAGGCTGTAGTGGAGGCCAAGCCAGGTTTATCCTATCAAAGGCAAGGCTAAGGAAGACAGCTTGAGATAGAGACACTAAAGAGAAGGGTCTTGGCTTTTACTCTCAGAATCACCCAGAAACGGCGGAGGTCCCTGACAGTGGTCCCAGCAGTCCAAGGGCCCTGGGCCCCGACAAGAATTGTGAGTAAAGAACTTGAACTGCACCCTTGAAGTTGCCTCTGTTATTTCATCTGCATAGACACTCACAAGCACCAACAGTGCCCCGGGCATTGCTCCACCTGTGGGGAGCAGTACCACCATTGCTGCTATAACATCCCCCAGAGGCCTCACACAGCAGCGGCGGCTTCATAGCCGCAGACCACAGGTGGCGTCACGAACACAAACTTTAATTCAAGCCACATACTCTACTGACACCCACCAGGGCCACGGAGCCGGGCCCAGCCACCACTGACTACCACCGGACTAGTCCGGCCCGGCACCGGGTGTCCCATAACCCTGGGGTGGGCGAGTCACCTATAGCTGCCGCCGTTCTCAAGTTAATGGCGGTGGACAGGATATGGGTGGACACACTGTCTATGTTATGTCTATATATCGTACCTGTTATATCTTTGTTGTTTAATAAACAAAATAAAAACTTAACCTTCCATGGCTTCACACTAAACTTGGTTTAACAAAAAATGTTGTAGTTGCAATTGATCATTATAGAAATGGTTTACATTATGTTTGAAGAACTGAAAGCTGAGGCTAAAATAAAGGTCGAAATTGGCATCTAAATCAACAAACTAATGCATGATGACCCAGTCCGAACAAAACTCAACAGGTTGGAACATTTGTGCTCGTTGTACAGAACTGATTATGGAACAGACGAGCTGAACACATAGACAACATGCTTAAAGCATATAAGCAACATGGCTGCCGAATGTCATTGGAAATGTATTTTTTAATGTTCCATCTTGACTTTTTTCCATCCAATTTGGGAAACGTAACTGGAGATCAGATACCAAGGCTGCTGGAACCCCAACATGACGGGGAACTAGAGCTGGATTTTTCAATGGGCAGATATGATGCTCCCAAGTGCAAAACCAGATACATGAAGCGCTTAGAACAGTAGTGGGCCTTGCTGAAGTAAAACTTTTAAACTGGAATACGAGACTTTTTTAAATTATGTTATTACATTACAGTTACATCTAAAAAAATTTTAAGAAATCTTTGATGCAGATCAGATAATTATTGGTGAAAAACTTTGAACAGAATAGTCCACGGCTATTGCCTTCAGAGTTGGAATCTGCTCTACATTTAGTGTAGTACATATGGATTTTTCCCAGTAGCAGATGAACCTTTTTTGATGATTTAATCTTTTATTATGGACATAATATATTACCATATTTTTCGGACTATAAGACGCACTTTTTTCCCCCCAAATGTTGGGGGAAAGTGGGGGGTGCGTCTTATGGTCTGAATGTGGCTGCGGGGAATGTGGGTGCTGCGGTACAGCGGGTCATCGGGGGCACGAGCAGGCTGTAGCAGCCTGCCGTGACCACGTGGACCCGCTCATTTAATATGCACGCCCATCCCCCGCCCATCATCCCTCAGCGCTGAAGCCGGCGCTGACAAGTGGGCGGGATGATGGGCGGGGGATAAACAGCCGGCTCGCATGATCACCCCTGGCAACTACGGCCTGGAGTGATCATGTGCGGCTGTATTCACTGCCCCCGTGCATCATCATCAGCGCGGGGAGCAGTGAATCAGTGTACAGTACTCACCATTCCCCTGCAGCATCGCTCGTCCTCCCGTCTGTGTCAGTGGCAGCGCCGCTGATTGGAGCCATCCCCATTACCCTGCTGGATCGCGATCATCTCCTGTGTTTGTGCCGGCGGCTGAGTGGAGGCTATCGGCGTGCACAGCGATGACGTCATCGCTGTGCACACGTGTCCACACTCAGCCGCCTGCCCGGCACAGACACAGGAGATGATCGCGATCCAGCAGGGTAATGGGGACGGCTCCAATCAGCGGCGCTGCCGCTGACACAGACGGGAGGACGAGCGATGCTGCAGGGAGTGAGGTAAAGTGAGGTGAGTATGAACGTTTATTTTTTTTATGTGCCACAGGATGCGGCCATACACCAGGATGGGGGCATATTATGAGCCGGATGGGGGCATATTATGAGCCGGATGGGGGCATATTATGAGCCGGATGGGGGCATATTATGAGCCGGATGGGGGCATATTATGAGCCGGATGGGGGCATATTATTATGAGCCGGATGGGGGCATATTATTATGAGCCGGATGGGGGCATATTATTATGAGCCGGATGGGGGCATATTATTATGAGCCGGATGGGGGCATATTATTATGAGCCGGATGGGGGCATATTATTATGAGCCGGATGGGGGCATATTATTATGAGCCGGATGGGGGCATATTATTATGAGCCGGATGGGGGCATATTATGAGCCGGATGGGGGCATATTATGAGCCGGATGGGGGCATATTATGAGCCGGATGGGGGCATATTATGAGCCGGATGGGGGCACATTATGAGCCGGATGGGGGCACATTATGAGCCGGATGGGGGCACATTATGAGCCGGATGGGGGCACATTATGAGCCGGATGGGGGCACATTATGAGCCGGATGGGGGCACATTATGAGCCGGATGGGGGCACATTATGAGCCGGATGGGGGCACATTATGAGCTGGATGGGGGCATATTATGAGCCGGATGGGGGCACATTATGAGCCGGATGGGGGCACATTATGAACCGGATGGGGGCATATTATGAGCAGGATGGGGGCATATTATGAGCCAGATGGGCCCATATGCCATGATGGGTTATATAGCAGGATGCGACCACATGCCAGTATATAGCAGGATGCGGCCATATGGCAGGATTACGGTATATAGCAGGATGAGGGACATATACTGTATATACCAGGCAGGCAGGATCATTACCAGGATGCGGCACCTTAGTAGAGAATTTGGGGACATTACCCCCATAACAGTGTCAGCAGCAGATCCTCGCCCCATAACAGTGTGTCATGACCACATTTTTTGCTTAAAATTTTATTTTCCTATTTTCCTCCTCTAAAACCAGGGTGCGTCTTATAGTCCGGTGCGTCTTATAGTCCGAAAAATACGGTAGGTTTCTAGCCATTAATGCAATTAGCATTCTCTGCCCTATCTAGTGGGGGAGTGTGGCCTTTGTGCAGGAGGCTTCATGTTACAGACATTAGGGAGTTCTACACACTTTGAATTGAATGATATAATTGTGTAAAGAGGTGGAGTGTAATGTTATCTACCCAACAAGGTAACTGACCCCTAGAAGCAGGAAGAAATAAAAATACAAATTTATGGGGGATGTTATTGCTGTGTCTTGGAAGCGTTCAGACCGGCCACTACTTGGGTTGTTGGAGAATGTGGTTCCTTTTCCACGTGGTATTGTGTGGTCTTGCCACTCTACTGTATTTAAAGAATGGTTATAAGGACCAGTGTCGTAATTTCATTGATGTCGGATAAATGGGTAGAATTCCCTGCTTTATTCCTTTCGCTGTTCCCTGTGTTACAGAGTAATCGTTAGTTTTTGCCGTCTATCTCTACTGACAGACTTTCAAAAAGTAAGTACACAATATAACGTACATTTAAAAATGGTAAGATATACTTTGTAGATACTATTATGTACACCCCTTTCACATGTAAAGCGCCTTGGAATTGATGGAGCTATAATAATAAATAATATTAATAATACTTCAAGTTTATTCCCCACATAACAAATACAAGAAATAAAATACATAACTGTTTATATAGGATAAATGTTCATTCGCAGTAATCTACATACATTCTTTGATCATTGCCCAACGAAGAAGATTATGCGCGTATAGCGTTATGTGACAAAGAGTTACGTGAAAAACTTCTGAACTACACATAGACTTGATAATTTTTTTAGCAAATATTATTCAGGACATTGAGATGTTCATTTTAAGTACTTGAGGTCCAGGGTACCACTTTTTAAATTAATCGTATGGACGATTGAGTACATTTGATTACGCTTGTATATAGCATTATATATCTTAGAATTTCCAATTCATACAGAAACCTTGAGACATTCATTTTGAGCACTTGTGGACCAGGCACCTTGATCAAAATAAAAATTATGTATGATCAGTTTGTTTTAAAACAGTTGGTCACCATAGATGAATGAATACCTAATAGCGAACGTCTAACTGCAGACTATCCTGAATCTGGTCTTGTTAATGTGGGCGGTGAGGAGCCTTTCTGCCAGACACAAAATCTCTTTTGGCTTACGAGGGGTGAGGGATTACTCCTAATATATGTAGAATTAAAATAACAGAGATGGGTTTAGCGATTGGGCGGCTACTTCTCTAAAACAGGCTGATAAACCGCGACGGCTAATCTCCGAAAACAATGAACTTCCTTCAGCTCCAAGAAAAGAGTAATTATAAAAACACAGAATAATAAATGTAACCGTCATCCACCGAACATGGTAATGTCTGTCATGTGGTGTATTCAGAAAAAAATCAGAGAATATAAGCGATACATTATTATCAGGACAAAAATAGGGGCAGTATTATAGTAGTTATATTCTTGTATATAGGGGGCAGTATTATAGTAGTTATATTCTTGTACATAGGGGCAGTATTATAGTAGTTATATTCTTGTACATAGGGGCAGTATTATAGTAGTTATATTCTTATACATAGGAGCAGTATTATAGTAGTTATATTCTTATACATAGGAGCAGTATTATAGTAGTTATATTCTTGTACATAGGAGCAGTATTATAGTAGTTATATTCTTGTACATAGGGGGCAGTATTATTATAGTTATATTCTTGTACATAGGGGGCAGTATTATAGTAGTTATATTCTTGTACATAGGGGGCAGTATTATAGTAGTTATATTCTTGTACATAGGGGGTAGTATTATAGTAGTTATATTTTTGTACATAGGGGCAGAATTATAGTAGGTATTCTTGTACATAGGGAGCAGTATTATAGTACTTATATTCTTGTACATAGGGGGCAGTATTATAGTAGTTATATTCTTGTACATAGGAGCAGTATTATAGTAGTTATATTCTTGTATATAGGGGTCAGTATTATAGTAGTTATATTCTTGTACATAGGGGTAGTATTATAGTAGTTATATTCTTGTACTTAGGGCAGTATTATAGTAGTTATATTCTTGTACATTGGAGCAGTATTATAGTAGTTTTATATTCTTGTACATAGGGAGCAGTATTATAGTAGTTATATTCTTGTACATAGGGTGCAGTATTATAGTAGTTATATTCTTGTACATAGGGGCAGTATTATAGTAGTTATATTCTTGTACATAGGGGCAGTATTATAGTAGTTATACTCTTGTACATAGGGGGCAGTATTATAGTAGTTATATTCTTGTACATAGGGGCAGTATTATAGTAGATATATTCTTGTCCTGGAATCATTATATCCAGACTTGTTATGACACAGGAGACTGTGTATTTTCCCTCACAGTGTGACGTGTTTGCTACTTTTAATAAATGATTTTTTTGTTTTCACTTCGCACACTATAATCCTTGATTTCTGTCTGTGCAGCCCACGTGACATTAGTGGTAATTAACACATGCGTACACGGGGTGTCAGCACAATGCAATTAATGAATACTGCTATAAAAGGTAAAACCGTAAGGTACTTAGTTAGTGTTCTCCATCAAAGAGCGCAAAAACCATAAAGCTACATTAAAGTGCACGGACACCCTAATGCTGGGGACTAAGTACATTTAGGTTCTTAACATTATATATATATATATATATATATATATATATATATATATATTGGCCACATAGCATATTTTCTTTGGTGGGGGGGTCCTCAACAAATAAGGATTTTCTACCTTGCAAGCACAGGTTTTTCTAGAGACTGTTTTGGAGGACATTTGTCAGTGTTCCGGGATTTCCAGTTTTCTTTTGAAGGATCTTGCCCTTTGTTAACATGGAGTTTTCTGTTCTGTTGCCCTACTTCCTGTTCATCTGTTTTAATAGCCCGCCCCTAAGCTTAGTCTAGTTGCTTGAGTATACTGCTTCCTGTCTACTCCTGCCCTGCTGCTCTTGGTTCCTGATTGTATTTGGATCCTGTTGAAAATACCCGACTCCGGCTCTGGACTCCACCTGGTCTCATCAAGCTGTGCCCTCGCTGGTCCCGGACTCCGTCTGCAGTCACTGGTCGGCGCTTCTGCCCGGTTCATATCCGCTCTAGGACTCACGTTCCACATCACGTACGGACATTTTTGGACTGTCCTGTTGCCCTTTCGTGTCCCGGCTGCTGCGCATTTAGGCCTTCTGGGGTGATCGCCAGACAGCCCCTGTGTAGGGGTTCGCTCCTGGTGGCCTCCCTGGGGGAGTCCGGTGCACGGTCCCGGGAATTCCCCTTTGCTCTGAACCTGGCAGGTATATACCGTGTTTATGTTCTTTCCTGTGTACATATTTATTGGTTGCACATAGAAAACTTGTTTGCACCAAGACCCCGTCTCTGGTTGTCATTGCCCTAACACTATCGAAATCCTCAGTTCATACCATAGTATTACATTATACTCAAGCCAAGTAAGAGTATTTCGCCGGGGCAATGACGGAGACACGAATAGATCAACTTTTCTCCATGATTAACTCCTTGCAGCAGGAGATGGAGGCGGTGCAAACTAAACTTAGAGAGGTGGAGGTACAGCTGGGCCACAATCACCAGGTGCTTGGTCCGGCTATTCAGGAGTTGCAAACCAGAGTGGAGGCTCAGGAATCCACCCCAACTACGTCCGTATCAGCTCCCGGTATGCTTAGGTTACCCCCATTTCGTTTCAGTGGTGATCGAAGTCAGTTCCGTGGGTTTGTTAATCAGTGTATACTGTTTTTTGATGTACATGCTGATTATTACCGGTCTGACCGGTCAAATGTATTATGCATAATCATGTTGTTCACATCACGAGCACTGGCTTGGGCTAATCCTATGATTGAGAATCGTGATATCTGTTTAAATAACCTGGATGATTTTTTAACAGCCATGGCACAAATGTTTGATGATCCTGATCACCGTGCTACCGCCGAATCAGCTCTCCTTTCCTTACGTCAGGGAAAGCGGTCTGTCATCGAATACGCCACCGAGTTCAACAGGTTAGTGGTAGACACCGACTGGGGAAACAATGCGCTATTGTCAGTTTTCAGAAAGGGTCTGTCCGGTACCATCAGGGACGATTTAGCTCGTGCCGAATCTCCACGGGATTTTGAACAGTTTCTCCATCATTGTGTGCGTATGGATACCCGCTTGACGGAACGTAGACAGGAAAAATGGGCAGCTGTAAACCGGGTAACCGACTTTGCTTTCCCTTCTAGGGAACCCGCTCACAAGACGCCACAGGAGGCCGAGGATGTTCCTATGCAAGTGGACTCTCTGCAAAGGCGAGAGACCAACGAACGTCGTGAACATCGGCTCCGTGAGCGTTTGTGTTTCTATTGTGGTCAATCGGACCATTTTCTGATTGATTGCCCAAAACGTCCCAATCGCCCGAATAAGGTACTAGCAGCAGTGGCAGAGTGTGACAACACTGACGCAGAGTCCGACGTCTCTGAAACCAGTATACACCTGGATGCGGTAGTTCCCTCGACATTGATGTCAACTTCACTTAAGCACCAGGAAGGGAAATACACCCATTGCTCGCTTCCCATTCAGATCCCATTAATTCCTACATCTGCTATGATAGACTCTGGGGCAGGGGGAAATTTCATGGACTCTTCTTTTGCCAGGAAACACGGTATCCAGACTCAACAAAGATCCTCACCGGTTACCATGGAGACGGTAGACTGTTCTCAATTAGTTTCCGGACCAGTTGATCGGGAGACTGTACCCCTTGAATGTGTGATGAAACCAGGTCAGCAGGAGACCCTTGTTTTCATGTTGATTTCTTCTCCCCATTTTCCAATAATTTTAGAAATTCCTTGGCTGCGGTCTACAAATCCAGTCATCGATTGGGAGACTAAAGAAATATCCTTCCCACCCCAGAATGGTCCGACCATTAGTCCAACTGTACCGGTTCCAGTAACACAGAATGCGGAGGGCACTGTGCAGGTACCTGTTCTACCCCCGGTTTATAATGAATGCGCAGATATATGCGACAAAAAAAAAGCAGATCGGCTTCCCCCGCATAGACCGTATGATTGTCCCATAGAATTACTCCCAGGGGCAGAGATCCCGTTTGGTCATGTCTACCCGTTGGCGGCCCCAGAGCTACAAGCACTAAAAGATTACATCGATGAAAACCTAGCCAAGGGATTTATTCGGCCTTCTACCTCACCAGCGGGGGCACCCATCTTTTTCGTGAAGAAGAAAGAGGGGACTCTGAGACCTTGTATCGACTACCGGGAACTAAATAAGATAACCATCCGGAACTGGTATCCGTTACCGTTGATTCCTGAACTATTGGAGAGAGTACAACAGGCCAAAATATTTACTAAATTGGATCTCCGTGGGGCGTATAATCTACTCCGCATACGTCCTGGGGACGAGTGGAAAACAGCGTTCAGATGTCGGTATGGACATTATGAGTATTTAGTGATGCCCTTCGGACTCTGTAACGCCCCTGCGGCTTTCCAAGACCTAGTCAACGATATTTTTAGGGATATAATGGACCAGTTCATGGTGATTTACCTGGATGATATCTTGATCTTTTCTGATTCCCTACAGGAACACCAGGAGCACGTCAAGACAGTCCTTGCCCGTCTGAGGGATAACCACCTGTATATTAAACTTTAGAAGTGCGAATTCCATTGCTCAAAGATACAATTTTTAGGCTATGTCATCTCTCCTCAGGGACTGAACATGGAGTCTGGCAAGATAAGGGCAATTCTAGACTGTCCGGAACCGGGAAACATCAAGGAGGTACAACGCTTTGTCGGTTTTGCTAATTTTTACAGACGCTTTATCCGCAACTTTTCAGAGATCGTCCGTCCTATCACACTGTTAACCAAAAAGGGGCAGAAGTTCGTGTGGTCCACCCAGGCCCAGGAAGCTTTCAATCGTCTCAAGGTTTGTTTTACCTCAGCGCCAATACTAATACACCCGAAGCCCGCACTCCCTTTTATTGTGGAAGTTGATGCTTCCGATTATGCATTAGGGGCTATCCTTTCACAGAGGACTGGGGACAAGAGTCTCTTGCATCCATGTGCCTTCTTTTCTCGCCGGTTGTCCCCTGCAGAAAAGAACTATGACATTGCAGACAAGGAATTGTTGGCGATTATTTCTGCTTTTAAGGAATGGAGACACCACTTACAGGGAGCAGCGCAACAAGTGGTAGTTCTCACAGACCATCGTAACCTGGAATTCCTTAAATTTGCCAGGTGCCTGTCTCCACGGCAAGCCCGTTGGAGCCTGTTCCTTAACCAGTTAAATTTTATCGTTACATACCGTCCAGGGTCACGTAATGGGAAAGCCGATGCCTTGTCCCGAATCCACGCTATGGACTCCGTGCCTGGAACCCCGTCTCAGACCGTTTTATCAGATGCCAATTTTGTTGGAGTAATCCAGGACCAGGACTTGTGGAAGGACATCAAGCTGGCCTATGATGGTGACGTATTTCTTGCTGCCCCCCCCGAATGATGTGACTCTTGTCCTTCGGAATGGTGTGTGGTTGAGAGAGCGACGTATTTATGTCCCACAGGCTGTAAGACTTTGGGTTCTCAAGTTGGTCCATGACTCCGTGTTGGCAGGTTATAGGGGGGTACAGAAGACGCAGGAATTTCTGAGTCGTTTTTTCTGGTGGCCTACCTGTTTAAAGGATGTGAAAGACTATGTCCACTCATGTGTGGTTTGTGCCCGGTGCAAGGTCCCTCGTGTGGCTCCTATGGGACTCCTTCAACCATTACCCGTACCATCTCGCCCTTGGGGATCCATCTCAATGGATTTTATTGTGGAGTTTCCCATCTCGGGCGGTAACAATACCATTTTGGTGGTAGTTGACCGGTTAACAAAGGCTGCTCACTTCATTCCATGTACCGGTCTTCCCTCAGCCGCAGAGACAGTGGATTTGGTTATCCAGAATATATTTCGGTTGCATGGGGTACCGGATGAGATCATCTCTGACCGGGGCGTGCAGTTCACTTCTAAATTCTGGAAAGGGTTTTGTTCTGCACTCCATATTGATGTCTGTTTGTCTTCTGCATACCATCCCCAGACAAATGGGCAAACTGAACGGACTAATCAAACCATGGAGCAGTACCTGCGATGTTATGTCAGCCATCTGCAGGACGATTGGTTGAAGCTGCTTCCTTTGGCGGAGTTCTCGTATAACAACACTCAGAGCAGCTCCACTAAGGTAACGCCCTTATTCGCTAACTTGGTAACCCAAGTTATCATCTGAGTATTTTGCCTAGGTCACCGGTAGCAGTTTCGGTGCCAGCAGTGGAGGACAGATTGACGGAGCTACAGCAAAATCTAGAGGTTTTGAAGGACTCTTTGGCTTCGGCTCAGGAGCGTTACAAGAAGTCGGCAGACACTCAACGGAAACAGGCACCCATGTATAAGTTAGGGGACTCGGTGTGGTTATCCACCAAGAATCTAAAACTGGGTGTTCCTTCGCAGAAGCTGGGGCAGAAATTCATTGGTCCATTCAAGATCACCGGGATAGTGAGCTCTGTGGCCTGTCGGCTGAAGTTACCACGGAATTTGAAGGTACACCCGGTCTTTCACGTTTCCCTGCTGAAACCGATTTCTCCTAATTCGTTTCAGGGACGTATCGTGCCTCCTCCTGCACCGGTGATGGTTGATGGCCAGGAGCAGTTTGTGGTTGAGGACATTATTGACTCCCGCTCCATCGGCTTCAGTATCTGGTTCGTTGGCAGGGATACTCCCCCGAGGATAATTCCTGGGAACCCGTGGGTAACATCAGAGCGCCCCGGAATATTGCTCAGTTTCATCGGAGGTACCCAGACAAGCCTGGCCCTGGTTCGTCCTGAGGCCGTTTCTGGGGAGGAGGGGGGGGGGGGGATACTGTCAGTGTTCCGGGATTTCCAGTTTGCTTTTGAAGGATCTTGCCCTTTGTTAACATGGAGTTTTCTGTTCTGTTGCCCTACTTCCTGTTCATTTGTTTAAAAGCCCGCCCCTAAGCTTAGTCTAGTTGCTTGAGTATACTGCTTCCTGTCTACTCCTGCCCTGCTGCTGTTGGTTCCTGATTGTATTTGGATCCTGTTGAAAATACCCGACTCCGGCTCTGGACTCCACCTGGTCTCATCAAGCTGTGCCCTCGCTGGTCCCGGACTCCGTCTGCAGTCACTGGTCGGCGCTTCTGCCCGGTTCATATCCGCTCTAGGACTCACGTTCCACATCACGTACGGACATTTTTGGACTGTGTCCTGTGGCCCTTTTGTGTCCCGGCAGCTGCGCATTTAGGCCTTCTGGGGTGAACGCCAGACAGCCCCTGTATAGGGGTTCGCTCCTGGTGGTCTCCCTGGGGGAGTCCGGTGCACGGTCCCGGGAGTTCCCCCTTGCTCTGAACCTGGCAGGTATATACCGTGTTTATGTTCTTTCCTGTGTACATATATATTGGTTGCACATATAAAACTTGTTTGCACCAAGACCCCGTCTCTGGTAGTCATTGCCCTAACGCTATCGAAATCCTCAGTTCATACAATAGTATTATAACATTGGTGTCTTGTTTTGCTTGTGTACTTTACACCATTTATGCTTTTTTTTGCTGCGATTTTGCCATAACTATATTTTAGCGACATTAGACTCCGTACATAAGAGGTGGGCTGCAATCCGCCCCCCTGCGCCCCTCGTGTGGTGTGTACGGTGCTCTTATGGGGTCTGTGTTGTCCTTTGCAACCAAAGCAAAGTTTTCATTTTACAATAGCAACCAATCAGAGCTCTGCTTTCGTTTTACCTCAGCAGTGTAAGAAATGGCCGAAGCATCTCCTTCTTGTCAGTCAGGTGTTTTCCTCATGACCAGCTGAGGGAGTATTCTCCGGTCGTGATGTCTGTATTACCAAAACCCTTATCCTAAAAATAAACACACGGACTGCATGCGACTTGGTTCAAAAATGGCCACAGCAGCCTTTATTGCCTATTGTTCACAAACTAAGCACCTTAAGGCCCCGTCACACTAAGCAACATCGCTAGCAACATCGCTGCTAACGAACAACTTTTGTGACATTGCTAGCGATGTTGCTGTGTGTGACATCCAGCAACAACCTGGCCCCTGCTGTGAGGTCGTTGGTTGTTGCTGAATGTCCTGGGCCATTTTTTAGTTGTTGCTGTCCCGCTGTGAAGCACAGATCGCTGTGTGTGACAGCGAGACAGCAACAACTAAATGTGCAGGCAGCAGGAGCCGGCTTCTGCGGAGGCTGGTAACCAATGTAAACATCGGGTAACCAAGAAGCCCTGTCCTTGGTTACCCGATATTTACCTTCGATACCAGCCTCTCTCACTGCCTGTGCTGCCGGCTCCTGCTCTGTGCACATGTAGCTAGCTGCAGGACACATCGGGTTAATTAACCCGATGTGTGCTGTAGCTAGGAGAGCAAGGAGCCAGCGCTAAGCATTGTGCGCTGCTCCCTGCTCTGTGCACATGTAGCTGCAGCACACATCGGGTAATTAACCCGATGTGTGCTGTAGCTAGGAGAGCAAGGAGCCAGCGCTAAGCATTGTGCGCTGCTCCCTGCTCTGTGCACATGTAGCTGCAGCACACATCGGGTAATTAACCCGATGTGTGCTGTAACTAGGAGAGCAGGGAGCCAGCGCTAAGCGGTGTGCGCTGCTCCCTGCTCTCTGCACGTGTAGCTCCGTGCGGTGGTAACCAAGGTAAATATCGGGTTGGTTACCGATATTTACCTTAGTTACCAAGCGCAGCATCTTCCACGCGGCGCTGGGGGCTGGTCACTGGTTGCTGGTGAGCTCACCAGCAACTCGTGTAGCCACGCTCCAGCGATCCCTGCCGGGTCAGGTTGCTGGTGGGATCGCTGGAGCGTCGCAGTGTGACAGCTCACCAGCAACCTCCTAGCAACTTACCAGCGATCCCTATCGTTGTTGGGATCGCTGGTAAGTTGCTTAGTGTGACGGTACCTTTAGGGACGCCGTCTAATGGGCGACCCAGAACAACAACACACAGATAACAATAGACAATGCCAATTACATGACCCTCCCGGGGGCAGGCCCAGTCCATAACTACTACTCCCCTTGCCCCTGGCCGCAACACACCGACCCAGAGACGAGGTGCCAATCACCCACGGATTGACACCCCCACACTTTGGCAGAACCCCGTGCCTGCCACATCCCGGAACCGAGAGCCACCATACCCAGACAATGACTCCCGGTCCAGTTACCAGTCACTTCCAACCTCTGGACCAGACCTACCCCCCCGCCGCTGTGACAAATAGCATCCCAACATCCCAAACCACGTCTCCCAGATGACAACACAAAAAGGGAGGGTGGGCGGGGATCTCTTGGCGTCCGGAAGAAGAAGAGGAGGTAACCCCCTCCTCTCCCAGACTAACCCTTTCCCTACTCCTCCTCTTCCTCCCAAGCTAAAACCACCCCTTAATGCCATAATAGGCCTGCCTACCAAACTGTCCCTATTAACACCATCACTCCCTAACTCCCCCTTGGTGATGTCGCCCCTCCTCCCCAAGGGGGGATCCATGGCTTTCTCGACGGTCGTGTCGTCTGTGAGTACAACATGGCTCCTTGCGATGGAGGCAGCTGATGTAGACATATTAGTCCTGTCGGGTCTTCCCTTTCCCACACAGAGCTCTGTACCTGGTTGACGTCAAGATGGCCGACACAAAAAAAGTAGACAGTACGGTCCTTATTTATTGTTGCATTTGTGCTTTTTTTTTTTTTTTTTAGTCCAGTTTTTGGGCTTTTCACCTGTTTTTCTCATGCACCTTTTATTTTTATTTTTTTCATTTTTACTTCTATTATACTGTCTTTTATGTGTTCTTCTATTTCGGGTTTCTTCTCATTCGCCATTGATGGCCCGTTCGTGCGCAAACCTTATCAACTGCAAAAAAACGCCTGACTACTGGGCGGCCAACAAGGGGACGGCCACCAAGTATTAAGTCTTGTTTGCAAGAGGGATCAAATACTTATTTCTCTGCAAAATGCAAATGTATAGAATTTATACAATGTAATTTTCTGTATTTTATTTTGGATATCTTATCTCTCACTGTTAAAATTAACCGACCCTTCAAATTATAGACCGTTCATGTCTTTTCAGTGGGGAAACTTACAAAATCAGCAAGGGATCAAATAATTATTTCCTTCACTGTATGTGCAAATTTTTGCACACATTTTGCCTCATTTTAAGCAGAACAACAAAAAGTCACAATTCAAAGGTAAAGTGAATTTCATAAAATTTTACGCTTAATTCTTGAAGTGAATGTGCCATTTTTTAAGAATATGGAGCAAGAAACGTCAACGAATATCGCAAGAGAAAATAAGAAAAATGACTTCTGTATCGCCCCACTGCGACCGCCGAGTCGCTCGGATCAGTGCTCGTACGGTGGTTGGTGACTCGAGCCTCTCACGGACCTGGGGGTCACGTCGCTCTGCAAGGGAGTTGGCGCTACACGCAGGGACTTGGCGGTGAGTTCCACGGCCGGGGCCGCGGTGGTTTGTAAGGGGGGATGTAAGTTTGTGACGCCACCCACGGGTTGTGGTGAATAGATGGACACCACCGCTGCCGTTAACTAGGCCTCCCGGGGACGGTGCTGCGCAGCCTGGTGTTGACCCCTCCGTGGGTAGGGGAGCGATGGTCCCGGGGGCCCGAGGGAGGTGCTGAGGCGTGGGAGCGGGTGCGTGCTGATGCGGTGCACGGCCCGAAGGCACTGGTGTACTCACTATGACACAATACACTGGAGTCTCTGGTAAACCAAACTGGGTGATGAACAGGGCCCGCAGCCGGCTGAAGCTTCTCCCAGAATAGGTTGGTGGTTTCCGCCTTTCGCCTGCACCTCTTTGTATGAATGTTTGACTCCTATGCCTAAGCACGGTAGTCCGCTCCCCGACTGGTATATGCCGTAGCAGCCCGTTTGCCCGCAGACGCTGGCCCTTTGGGTCTCTATGCCTTGGCGGTGGCTTTACCCTGTATGGTTGGGCTGTTGTCTAACAGGTCTTGTGTGGGATAGGTCCTTAAGTCAAGTCCTCAATCAGTTGATTTGACTCGGCCCTGTCGGTTCAGGGCTTTGTACTTGGTCTGAGTACTCCTCCTGGTGCTCCGATTTCCAATCGGTTCCCCGGTTCAGTACCGGCGGGCCACCGGTTCCACCGGCTGTAATCCCAGCTCCTGCAGGCGGCCACTACCGTCTGCCTCCTTGCCAAAGGTGACTGGGCTCCAACCCAGCCACCGGAGTAGTCTGTTGGCATGCCTGGTCACAGGTCTGCCCTTGAACTCATCCTCCCTCCTTCACTGTCAAGGTACTCCTCACACTGCTCTAGAACTTCTGTCTGAACTTGTGTCTTTCCCGCCTCCAGGCCTGTGAACTCCTTGGTGGGCGGAGCCAACTGCCTGGCTCCGCCCCCCCTGGTGTGGACATCCTGGAGGGTGGTGACAAGGGTTTCTTGGTTGGCTGCTGTCACCTACTCAGGGAGGGGATGTATGTGTGTGTGGGACTTCCTGGGACGACCTGACTAGTCCAGGGCGTCACACTTCACAAGGGAAAAAGTGTGAATGTGTTGGAGCGGCCGGGTCACAGCCCAGACCTCAATCCAATGGAGAATCTGTGGTCAGAGGTGAAGATTAGTGTTGAGTGAGTAGTTGAGTATCTGTACTCACTATGCTGTTAGCGAGTACTGTTCGCAATTCGCATATTCGTTACGAGTAGCGGGTGCAATGTAAGTCAATGGGAAATACTCGTTAAGTAGCGAGTAACCTCAAAGCTGTACTATTCGCACGAAAAGTATGGCTTTCGGGTTACTTACTACTTAGCGCGGATTTCCCATTGACTTACATTGCGCCCACTACTCATAACGAATATGCGAGTAGCGGACAGTACTTGTTAACCATTCGTACTCTCTATGCTGTTAACTACTCGCTCAACACTAGTGAAGATCGCGGTCACCAAAGGAAACCTCCTACTGGATGGAGCGGGAGGAGTTTTGCTTCGAATGGGCAATAATTCCAGTGGCAAAATGTGGAAATCTAATATAGACTGGCATCTGTAATTGCCGCAAAAGTAGGCTCTAGAAAGTACTGGCTTTAGGGGGGTGAATAGTTATGCACACTGCAGTTTTCAGTTTTGTCCTATTTTTGTTGTTTGCGTCACAATAAAAAGAACCAAATGTTCATTGTCGCAGGCATATTCTTTACATGAACTGATGCAAACCCAGGTTGTAAGGTAGCAAAAGATGAAAAATGTCAAGGGCATGAATAGTTTCGCAAGGCACGGTATGTACACATAAATTCTGGTAGCAAAGCAAACAGAGTAATAAAAAATAATTTTACAGTGGAACCTTGGTTTAAGAGTAACCTGGTTTAAGAGCGTTTTGCAAGACAAGCAAAGCTTTTTAAAAAGTTATAACTTGGTTTAAGAGCAATTGTGCCGCCCCGTGCTGGGCTGCAACCGAGCCGCTCGGGTCCGGACCTTCAGTGGGTGGCTCGAGGGTCTCCAGACCCGGGGGTCCTGCGGTCACTCCGACCAAAAAGTGGTTGGCGGTTTGGGGACGTAGGTGTACGGCCGGAGCCGTGTTTTAAAGTTCGTGACACCACCCACGGGATGTGGTGAAGGTGGCCACCACCGCTGCAGTTACGGGGCACCCGGGGGAGATGGTATGCAGCAAGTTGTTAACCCCTCCGTGGGCAGGGATGGTGGCCCCGGGACCCGTTGGCGGTGTTTTGGCGGTGTAGGGAGATGGGCGGCCGGAGGGCACTGGTGTACTCACTATTAGAATTAAACACTCGAGTCTCTGGTAATCCAAGATGATGGTGGTCGGTGCCCGCAGCCGGCTGCAGTCGGGTTCCCCCACCCGGTTGGTGGTCTCTGCCTTTCTCCTGCACCTGTTTTAGTTGTTGGACTCCCTGCGCTTGCAGCGTCAGGAGTCCGCTCCCCGGCTTGTGGGTGTTGGAGGAGCCCGTTTGCCCGCAGATGCTGGCACGTGGGATCTCTGAGCCTGGTTGGTGGCTTTCTATCCCCCTCGTTGGGCTGTTGTCTTCTATGAGGGACTTTGGGTGGGAAAGGACCTAAAGTCCAGACCACAATAAGTTAATTAACTCAGTCCAGTAGTTTCTAGACCTCGTTTCTAAGTACCCCCTCTTGTGCTCCGGTTTCCGAGTCGGTTCCCCGGGTCGGTACCGGCGGGCCACTACCCTGTCCCGGTCCACCACGGTTCAACCGAGCCGTCTTCCCGGCTCCTGCAGACAGAGGCCTCCGTATGCCTCCTAGCCAAAGGTGCCCGGGCTCCAACCCTGGCACCTGTCAGTCTATCACAGGCCTGACCTACAAGCCTGTCCTCCTCCACTGCACTCTCAAACTGAACTGCTTGTGAACTGACTGTGTTTTCCTGCCTCAGGCTCTCTGAACTCCTCGGTGGGCGTGTCCAACCACCTGGCTCCGCCCCCTGGTGTGTCCATCAGCCCTGAGGGAGGTGACTAGGGTGTTATGTGGTTGGCTGGTGTTACCTAGTGAAGGGACTGGTGTTGTGAGGGGCTCTATCTGTGACTACCTGGCTAGTCCAAGGCGTCACACCATGTACACTTCCGATTCCGTCCTTTCACCGTGCTCTGACCCTCTCTGGAGGTAACTTTCTGTCCATATGTACTGTATATTGTATACAGTTTACCATTGCACAGTACAGTATATACTATATAGCATTTCTATCAATTTGCATTTGTGCATACAGTACTGTACTCTCTTTTGGCTAACCAGTGCAGCCCATTGCTTGTACTGTACCTCTCTCACACACCAACATTTTTATTATAAGCTAATGTGCAGTTTAATTTGTTTTACGTGTTTTTTATTGTATTGCACAACATTTTATATTAATGTACTGTAATAATTTTATATGAATACAGTACATTATTTTGTATTACTGTAATAAGTTTGTATAAATACACTAAATATTTTTGGGTTGTGGAACAAATTGTCTGCATTTCAGTTATTTCCTATGGTAAAATTTGATTTGATATAAGAGTAACTTGGTTTAAGAGCACACTGCCGGAACCAATTATGCTCGTAATCCAAGGATCCACTGTGTATATACAGTCATATGAAAAAGTTTGGGCCCCCCTATTAATGTTAACCTTTTTTCTTTATAGCAATTTGGGGTTTTGCAGCAGCTATTTCAGTTTCATATATCTAATAACTGATGGACTGAGTAATATTTCTGGATTGAAATGAGGTTTATTGTACTAACAGAAAATGTGCAATCAGCATTTAAACAAAATTTGACCGGTGCAAAAGTATGGGCACCTCAACATAAAAGGGACATTAATATTTTGTAGATCCTCCTTTTGCAGAAATCACAGCCTCTAGTGGCTTCCTGTAGCTTTTAATGAGTTTCTGGATCCTGGATGAAGGTATATGTGACCATTCCTGTTTACAAAACAATTCCAGTTCAGTTAAGTTTGATGGTCGCCGAGCATGGACAGCCGCTTCACATCATCCCACAGATCTTCAATGATATTCAGGTCTGGGGACTGGGATGGCCATTCCAGAACATTGTAATTGTTCCTCTGCGTGAATGCCTGAGTAGATTTGGAGCGGTGTTTTGGATCATTGTCTTGCTGAAATATCCATCCCCTGCGTAACTTCAACTTCGTCACTGATTCTTGCACATTTTTGTCAAGAATCTGCTGATACTGAGTTGAATCCATGCGACCCTCAACTTTAACAAGATTCCCGGTGCCGGCATTGGCCACACAGCCCCAAAGCATGATGGAACCTCCACCAAATTTTACTGTGGGTAGCAAGTGCTTTTCTTGGAATGTCGTGTTCTTTTGCCTCCATGCATAACGCCTTTTTGTATGACCAAACAACTCAATCTTTGTTTCATCAGTCCACAGGACCTTCTTCCAAAATGTAACTGGCTTGTCCAAATGTGCTTTTGCATACTTCAGGCGACTCTGTTTGTGGCGTGCTTGCAGAAACGGCTTCTTTCACATCACTCTCCCATACAGCTTCTCCTTGTGCAACGTGCGCTGTATTGTTGACCGATGCACATTGACACCATCTGCAGCAAGATGATGCTGCAGGTCTTTGGAGGTGGTCTATGGATTGTCCTTGACTGTTCTCACCATTCTTCTTCTCTGCCTTTCTGATATTTTTCTTGGCCTGCCACTTCTGGGCTTAACAAGAACTGTACCTGTGTTCTTCCATTTCCTTACTATGTTCCTCACAGTGGAAACTGACAGTTTAAATCTCTGAGACAACTTTTTTTACCTTCCCCTAAACAACTATGCTGAATAATCTTTGTTTTCAGATCATTTGAGAGTTGTTTTGAGGAGCCCATGATGCCACTCTTCATAGGAGATTCAAATAGGAGAACTACTTGCAAGTGGCCACCTTAAATACCTTTTCTCATGATTGGATACACCGGCCTATGAAGGTCAAAGCTCAATGAGGTTACAAAACAAATTTAGTGCTTTAGTAAGTCAGTAAAAAGTAGTTAGGAGTGTTCAAATCAAGAAATTGATAAGGGTGCCCATACTTTTGCATCGGTCAAATTTTGTTTAAATGCAGATTGCACATTTTCTGTTAGTACAATAAACCTCATTTCAATCCAGAAATATTACTCAGTCCATCAGTTATTAGATATATGAAACTGACATAGCAAAAACCCAAATTGTTATAAAGAAAAAAGGTTACCATTAATAGGGGTGCCCAAACTTTTTCATATGACTGTGTGTGTGTGTGTATATATATATATATATATATATATATATATATATATATATATATATATATATATATATATAAAAAATGATATAATATATCACTGCGTGTGTGTGCGCATGTATATATGTATGTGTATATATGTGGTTTTTTTTTATATATACAGTAAAAGACAATAATTGTTTCTGTGTATGTATGGTTGTGTGTGTGTATGTGTGTGTGTGTGTATATGTACACGTATATGTATATGTGTATGTGTGTGTATATATATATAATATATATATATATATATAACCAACAAAGACTCCTGGTGGGGAAATACATTCTCTTTTATGAATCCAGCCACTTGACTTTAGGACCTAGCAGGTTGTGTTTCTGCCATTGTATAGGCGTGTATGCAAATATTATTATTCTGTCTATTGCTTTATATAGCTGTAAAAAGCATTGATATATGTATTACCTAAGCTACTGAATAATGTATGTGTAAAGAGTTCCAGTATTGGATCATCTGTAGTTTATTACGGACCCTAAATGGCCTCTGCTGACGGGGTCGCAAGTGTCTACACCGAGGGTGGATGTGTGAAGTGGTAGGAAGACCCCTTATGGGTACTAGGCCCATGAGCCAGCAGCTCCTGTTTGGATGCCTACTGACCCTGTAGTGAAGGTTATACCATTTACAAAAGGGGGAAATTGATATAGAAGGGTTAATAGTTTCTGTATTTCTTGACTTTAAATATTCCATTAGTACATCTGGTGTAAGGTCATAGCCACTCTATAGCCTACTAAAAACTCAAGGATTTATTATCATTGTCTGGAACTTTTTTTTATCTTATCTCATATGCATGACTCTACATTTTTGTTTTTCTCAAACTTAAAGGTGATATGATCAACTGGTAAATTACCACTAAGGCTTTTTGAATTGTCACGCTGTAAATAGTATAAATTATCTGTGCATTGACTAAATAAACAGAAAACTGATCATGCTTTCATGAATGCAGGTCTTTTTCTCCAAGCGCTCGATATTGATGAGGCCTAATTCAAAGGACCTCACTGGTGATCCCATAAGCTGACTTCTGAGTCAGAATAGAACTTCTACATCAATATATATATACATAGTTATATACATGTGTGTGTGTGTGTGTGTGTGTATATATATATATATATATATATATAATATATATATATGTTACAATCTGGCTTCCGACCCCATCATTCCACTGAAACTGCCCTGACCAAAGTCACTAATGACCTACTCACCGCAAAAGCCAAGCGACACTACTCTGCCCTCATCCTCCTGGACCTGTCCTCTGCCTTTGACACAGTAGACCATTCCCTCCTACTACAGATTCTCTCATCTCTGGGCATCACAGACTTGGCCCTATCTTGGATCTCCTCATACTTAACCAACCGAACTTTCAGCATCTCCCACTCTCACACCACTTCCTTATCTCGCCCCCTATCTGTCGGTGTCCCCCAAGGTTCAGTTCTTTGACCCCTGCTGTTCTCCATTTACACCTTCGGCCTGGGACAGCTCATAGAGTTCCACAGCTTTCAGTATCATCTCTACGCTGATGATACACAGATCTACCTCTCTGGATCTGACATCACCTCCCTACTAACCAGAATCCCACAATGTCTGTCTGCTATTTCATCCTTTTTCTCTGCTCGATCCCTAAAACTGAACATGGACAAAACTGAATTCATTTTCTTTCCTCCTCCTCACTCAACCCCCCCACCTGACATATCCATCAATATCAATGGCTGCTCACTTTCCCCAGTGCCATGTGCTCACTGCCTGGGAGTAATCCTAGACTCTGATCTCTCTTTCAAGCCACACATCCAAGCCCTCTTCACCTCCTGCCGCCTCCAACTCAAAAATATTTCCCGGATCCGTACATTCCTTTCCCAAGAATCAGCAAAAATTCTAGTACATGCCCTTATTATCTCCCGCCTGGATTATTGCAACCTCCTTCTCTGTGGCTTCCCTTCTAACAGTCTCACACCCCTACAATCTATTCTAAACTATGCTGCCCGTCTCATCCACCTGTCCCCCCGCTACTCACCGACCTCTCCTCTCTGCCAATCCCTTCACTGGCTTCCCATTGCCCAACGACTCCAGTTCAAAACACTAACCATGACCTACAAAGCCATCCACAACCTGTCTCCTCCCTACATCTCTGACCTAGTCTCCCGCTACTTACCTGCACGTAACCTTCGATCCTCACAAGACGTCCTTCTCCAATCCCCTCTCCTCTCCTTTTCCCACCATCGCATCCAAGATTTCTCCCGTGCCTCCCCCATACTCTGGAATGCTCTGCCTCAACACATCAGACTCTCGCCTACCTTGACAAGCTTCAAAAGGAACCTGAAGACCCACCTCTTCTGACAAGCCTACAACCTGCCGTAACCCTCAGTCTGATACAGCGCCGCAAAATCAGCTCTACCCTAACCTACTGTATCCTCACCTATCCCTTGTAGACTGTGAGCCCTCGTGGGCAGGGACCTCTATCCTCCTGTACCTGTCTGTGTCTTGTATTGTTTATGATTATTGTACTTGTCCCTAATATGTATACCCCTTTCACATGTAAAGCGCCATGGAATTGATGGAGCTATAATAATAAATAATAATAATTATATATATGTTACCGGCAATGTGTAAAAACAGGCATTCTATAGTTCTATAGAATACCTAGGCAATGTATACAATGCTGGAAATGGGTTGTCAAAGTATGAAATACATCAAATGTTCATACATTTCCTAGTCATTCTATAGAATACCTAAATGACAAATAGGCGGAGTGTAGAATACTACAGCGGTGGTCCCGCCAAAAGTAGGTGTCATGAATGACACTTCTGAGTCCTTTTTTTTTTTCCCAGCAAAGATATCCTGTTGTTCATTTTGCATTTCTTCTTTCATGTTTTTCACTGTTTGTTACTAAAGACTAATAGTCAGGAATGACACTTCTGTTTCTGTTTCTCTGTGTTTTTTCCCAGTAAAGATATCCTGTTGTTCATTTTGCATTTCTTCTTTCATGCTTTTCACTGTTTGTTACTAAAGACTAATAGTCAGGAATGACACTTCTGTTTCTGTTTCTCTGTGTTTTTTCCCAGTAAAGATATCCTGTTGTTCATTTAGGATTTCTTCTTTCATTCGTTTTTTGACTGTTTGTTACTAAAGACTTTTCCAATCTGGGCAGTATATCAGACTTTTCCCTGAGCAGTTCTTGTCGTTCTTTATAATACCTAGACATTTTATGTAATGGCTAACTTTTCCAATCTGGGCACCTAGACATTTTATGTAATGGCTAACTTTTCCAATCTGGGCATTATATCAGACTTTGCCTGAGCAGTTCTTGTCATTCTTTATAATACCTAGACATTTTATGTAATGCCTAGGAAAAGTATAGAACAACGCAGATATTTCATACCTTGCCTGAAAACAACAGGGATTGTGTACATTGCCTAGGTATTCTATAGAATGCCGGGTTTTCATACATTGCGCCTGTAACACATTATATATATATATATATAAAAAAAAAATTTTTCTTTAGTATAAAAATGCCAACCCCCTCCTGATCCTGTATATACAGATCGCAGACGGTCCCATTTGATGTTTTTCATTTTATTATATATTATAAGTTATTGTTTTCTGTCTGTTTTCATTTAGCACATGGTCGCCATATACAAGAAGGAATAATCTCTGTAATTTACAAGGTAAGTGATTTATTTATGCCTCTGTCGACCTATGAGCAGCTCAGCTTCTCCTCTGCACTCGTCCTCCACCACAATGCTGTATATTGTTATTGTCCATGTTTATAGGTAACTAGCTGTACTACCCGGCATCGCCCAGGTTAATAACTGCTGTTAACAAAATAGAATGTATTAACAAAAATGTATTCTGCACACAAAAACCACAAAACAAATAGACATAAATGTAATTATAATGTCTGTCTCACCGTCTGTATATATCTCTCTGTCTCTCTCTCTCTCTTTGTCTGTCTGTCTCTTTCCCTGTCTCTGGCTGTCTCTTTCCCTGTCTGTCTATCTATCTATGTCACTTTCTCTGTCTGTCTCTTTCCCTCTCTTTCCCTGTCTGTCTCTTTCCCTCTGTCTCTTTCCCTGTGTCTGTCTCTTTGTCTGTCTCTTTACCTATACCTGTCTCAATCTCTTTCCCTGTCTGTCTGTCACTTTCCCTGTCTGTCTCTTTCCCTGTCTGTCTCTTTCTCTCTCTGTCTCTTTTCCTCTTTGCCCCTGTGTCTGTCTCTTTGTCTGTCTCTTTACCTGTCTTTGTCTGTCTCTTACCCTGTCAGTCTCTTTCCCTCTCTTTCCTTGTGTCTGTTTGTTTCCCTGTGTCTGTCTCTTCACCTGTCTGTGTCTGTCTCTTTCCCTGGCTGCATTGTGACACGCCAACATTCCATATAAGGGCGTG
Source organism: Anomaloglossus baeobatrachus (assembly GCF_048569485.1). Taxonomy (NCBI): domain Eukaryota; kingdom Metazoa; phylum Chordata; class Amphibia; order Anura; family Aromobatidae; genus Anomaloglossus; species Anomaloglossus baeobatrachus. The sequence continues at coordinate 214,739,364 of NC_134361.1, read as the reverse complement.
GCTGCGCATTCTTCTGACGTTCTGGCTGCACTGTGGCTCCCAGCTCCATTCGCTTTAATGGAGGCAGGTTTTTTGGTGATTAACTGTAAAGCGCGGAGTTAAAATTTCCCCTCAAAACATAACCTATGACGCTCCCGGGGTCCAGAAGTGCGAGTGTGCAAAATTTTGTGGCCTTAGCTGCGACGGTGCAGATACCAATCCTGGACACACACACACACACACACACACACACACACACTTAGCTTTATATATTAGATATGACAACCAATATAGCCCCCATTATAGTTCATGTAGGAGTTGTCACCCATGTTTGCCCAGACTACTGAACATCTTGTTGTAGATCTTTATTACTGATGTGTCCCGGTAGGCCGGTGGTGGATTTGCCTCTCTGTCTGGCACTGTGTACAAGGGACACAGTGTAACTGCCACCATGAACTGTACGGGGAGCAGTTCTCTTTCTAGCTCTGTTTTTGTCTTTAAAATGCTTGATAAAAATTTAATTGGAATCTGGGGTTTGTCTGATCCTGGCCGGTAAGGCGAGTTGGCACAGCATATGATATAACAGCATATTAAGGTGTTCAGGAAGGGGTTAAGCCAGATGGAATGCAAATATTGTGGTAAATAATAATTTGGATACAACAACAGAATCCATTCTTGACTCTCTCATTTGTTCAGCCTTAGATTTAAGCACAGATAGTACTGCCTCCCTGACTCAACCTACATGCTGGATGTCCTAATGCTGCTCATGTGATTTACTAATTTAAGAACTTTCATGTAAGGGAGAGTCTCAAGAAGATAACTCCATTTTTTTATAAAGGCTTATACATGGAAAATGAATGGACCATGGACAGCATATAGGGTAGGACGGGCGCTATAAGTGCGGTCCTCCGGCGGCCCTGATTAGGTGCTAGGAGACTGGCCCGGGAGGGGGCATCTGCCTCCCGATCCCCTGTGCCGCCCCTGCCCCTGCTCTGGGGGGGTTGAGAAATAAATGACTGAACTGACCCATCAAAAACTGTTATGTACCTGAGGTATCAGGAGTCAGATACACTTGTAAAAAAAGTCCAAAGTACTGGTACCAGTTTGCGCAAAATCAATGTTTGGATCGTGGGCCAATCAGCTAGACAAAATAATAAAAGGGTGGAAAATTGGAGCAAGGTCCAGGAATTCTGGAAAAGCATACAAACTCTCGTATTAAATAGTGGAATAAATGAATACACTTGAGGCCCCCTTCACACGTCCGCGCATTAAACGCATGTGTGTGACGGTCCGTATGGCCATCCGTGTCTCCCTGTGCGTGTTCTCCTTGTGCTGTTCATGTGACATCTGGATAGCGTGAACTTGTATACTTACCTGTCTACGGTGTGGCTGTCACAATTGCTTCCGGGTCCGCAGTCAGTGCAATGAATATTCATGAGGCGTAATGAGCTGGACCCGGAAGCAACAGCAGCACCGGAGACCGGTAAGTATAAAAATCCATTTATTGTCAGTGAATGGATGTCCTCCGGTACGTGGCTCACTGATGTCACAAGGATCACATTAGTGTACGGTCCGTGTGACATCTGTGCTGCCAGCCAAAAACGGACATATCGCCGCATGAAACAAAAAACACAGACTTTTGAGCAAACCTATTGATTTTAATGAGTTTACATGTGTCTGTCTCGGGTACGTGTAAAAACACGAGTGGAAACACGGGCATGCGAAGGAGGCCTAAAACCTATGTTGTGGGCCTTCCATTATAGGGAAAAAGAAGGGGAGGATGAGACTGGTATAGCCGGAGAGAAACCAACTTTATTTCATTCTATAAGTGTACCGCCCCGGGGCTCGGCCGGCTGCCGAGCAGCTCGGATCAGTGCTCGGATCCAGCCTGGTGTTGACCCCTCCGTGGGCAGGGGGTGATGGTCCCGGGGCCCGAGGGTTGTGGGGTGTGGGCGAGATGGTGTGGTGCGGTGCGCGGCCCGAGGGCACTGTTGTACTCACTATGACAGATACATCGGAGTCTCTGGTAAACCAAAAAGGATGGTGGTCGGTGCCCGCAGCCGGCTGCGCTTTTCCTCTTTCTCAGGTTGGTGGTTCTCGCCTTTCTCCTGCACCTCCGTGGTAGAACTTGACTGCCTATGCTTCAGCAACAGTAGTCTGTGTGGAGACACGGGGCTCAGTGGGTGCTCTTGTCCGCTGGCCCAGCCGCCTTTAGAAAGACAGCGTGGCTCGGGGCTCATCCCAACTGAACGCACGACCTCCTTAACCGTGGGCGAACACTACTCAGACAACACAGAGTGAGGAAATCACAATATTAAGACTTTATTGGATCCACAAAATATTAACGGCACATAACACATAACCAGCAAAACACACAAATGTAACCGGCAACAGAGTCTCCCCCTTCCGCTGGCTCACCAGGGATTTAGAATGTCCGTGCCTCAGAGGTTCAAGGGCTATTTACTCCAATCCAGCAGCACCCCGCTTTCGGCGGGCACCCACCGAGACTGGAATAACGCCAGATTTAGGAAGCTGGCTGAGGTCTGCAAACTCTGTACCAGGTGACTAGATTGTCCCAACCTGGGTTTCCTCCTTAAATTTTAATATTAAGTTAACCCATAAGAGTAATGCAAGGCGTTTGGATTTCCTCGATATTGATATCGAAATTGATGACAATCAGGTTATCCAGACGGATGTTTTCCGCAAAACAACTTCGGTTAACTCCTTGCTGCATGCCTCGTCGTCCCATGATCAGTCTACTATTCGAGCCATCCCGACGGGTCAATTTTTGCGCATGAAGCGCATTTGCTCCTCCGACCTTAAGTTTGAGGAGCAAGCGGCGGACCTTACGATTCGGTTTCAAGAGCGGGGTTATAGTAATAGGAGCATTAAAAGAGCTTATTTACGGGCAAAACATACCCCTCGTTCCACCTTGCTTTATGGTGGGGCGGCTAAGTCTGGCATCTCCTCTGTTTCTGGTCCAATTCGGTTTATCTCCACATTTAATCATGAATGGGATAGCATGCGATCTATCCTGAACAGGCACTGGGGGGTCCTCCAGTCTGACTCTACTCTTCGGATTTTATTGTCCGATCGCCCACTCTTGACACCTCGTAGGTCACGTAATCTCCGTGACATTCTTGTCCGGAGTCATTACATTCCACGTCAGCCTAGCACTTTTCTGGACCTTGGTAGCCCCCTTAAGGGCTGTTTTCCCTGCGGCCACTGTCTGGCCTGCAGCAATGTCCTTCGCACCTCGTCCTTCACTTCTGCTGATGGAGCCCGTAATTATGACATTCGGCACTATATATCATGCGGCACCAGCAACGTGATTTACTATGCCACGTGCGGGTGCCGCATGATATATGTAGGTCTTACCAGCAGAGAATTACGCAAACGCTTGAGGGAACATGTGAGGGACATTGCTGCGGCCCGGACGGTGGTTGATACTTCCAGCCTTAAGACCCTTCCACGTCATTTTCGTGCCTTCCATGCGTGTGATCCTAGATCCCTACTTGTCAGGGGTATCGATGTTATTCATGGGGGCGCAAGGGGAGGGAATGTGCGAAAAATTCTAGCCCAACGTGAAACTCGCTGGATTTACACCTTGGGAACACTGTCCCCTAGGGGGTTAAATGAACATCTTAGCTTTGCACCATTTTTGTGATAAGCACTGTCTTTCTCCTGTCTCCCTGGTTTTAAGTGCCTCGTTTTTAATTATATACTTTTTTGTTTTTAATTTCAGTAACAAATTTCTCCTGGCACTTCTTTAGGAGCGCTGAACACCTCTGCATGGCATTCACTCATATTTTCTATGACTGGGATCACGGATCGGGACTTACATTCAAGATTAAAGATCATCTGCACTGTACTCTCTGTCCGTGTGATCAATGTTATTTCTGTCTTATGCTCCCTCCCTGGTCCCTCCCCTCTGCGTCTGACAGCTGCACCTCCGGGTATACTTTCCGGTCTCCTCGGCATCTTTAATCGCCTCTGCGCATGCGCTGGGTGTGAGTGACGCGTCCTCATTCCCGCGCATGCGCATACTGTTTTGATGGGCGTTGATTGCTGGGGACTCCGGAGCCCTGGACTTCCTGTGATGCGGTCTGTGCTGACGTTGCTGGGGGAGTGACCAGGGAGGTCTGGCGCCATGCTTAAAAGCATGTCTCACTTACAGCGTGGCTATCCCCCTGATGAAATGATAACACTTATAGGATCGTGAAACGTATGCATCGGGGTCTCCAGGGGGACCTCTTTGCTGCCACTCACAGGCTGTGTGTGTTTATGGGTATGCCTTTTTCCATTCTAGGTCCTGCGCCCATTGCCTTTTACCTTATGTCTGACCCATGATCAGTGTAATTGCCACCTGGTTTATGTAATGCAATTGCAACTTCTATGCTTACAATAGCATTATTGTTTGTGTCTTTATGGGTCATGTTTGATGCATACGCAGTGTGGGATTATTGTATTCACATTACAGTCTATGACTCCTGCTTTATTCATGCGTATTGGCATTGATTACATGTCTTATCATGATTTTCCCATAAGCACTCATGTTTTACCTTTTGCAATTGCTATGTGATAATTCACCATGGGTGTTGTGTTGATGGCTTTGGCTATGTCCGATGCATGATTAATGTGGGGCACTTATTTTGTGCTTATATCATTACTTCCACCTATCGTTGTATCTGGCTGTTACTGTATATGTATATTGGCCATATATATATACATTTTTTGCCATCTCCACAGCATTTCATGTTTATATTACTATCTCATGGTTGCTAATTGATACCATATTGTATGTTATATAATCTTTCATACATTTTTTGTCACACACATGCCTTTGATGTTGCCGCTCATCTCCTTTTGTGCCAGTCCTGTGCCTAAATAAATCGTGTTATTTTGCATCACACTCTGTTTGTCCTCCTTGCCTCCAAAGTCTGTACCAGGTGACTAGATTGTCCCAACCTGGGTTTCCTCCTTAAGTAGTCTCTGGTTTGAAGTCATGTAGCCAAGTGTTCCTCTAGTCGGAGCCAAAGTCCCTAGACCGAGTCCACAAGGTATCCTGGTTCTGATCCTCTAGCCAGCTCCTAAGAGCTTAGACCGGATCATGCAAAATCCATCAACAACCGGTGACTTAAAGAAGTCCCTCTTTATAGCCATAGTCTTCCCTTCGGATATACTGTGCCCTCAGCGGATTGGTTGTACAAGGTTGCTTCTCTTATTGGATGAATTTCAAGCTGCATGGATAATGTTCATTTAAATGATGTGGATAGAAAGACTGAGGATATCTACATGTGGTCTGCAAGTCACAGACTAGACAATGGCTACTAAGGTAATTTACATTAGATTAGCAATACACAACTACATTACAATGATTGCTCGGAAGGGTCTGGTCCCAAACAATAGTTTAGCAAACATGAGTTAACACAGAAGAACTATACGTCTGGCTGAATTTTAAGAAACTTTAACCCATGCTAGGGATTGGGTGTCCATGTCATCACAGTCCGCTCCCAGGCTTTATGTGTGTCGGGGAACCCGTTTGCCCGCAGGCGCTGGCCCGTGGGATCTCTCTGCCTGTGCGGTGGCTTTTTATCCCCCTCGGTAGGCTGTTTCCGTCTTTCGGGTCTTGGGACGGGAAAGGACCTAAGGTCCAGACCTCAATCAGTGAATTCAACGTGGTCCAGTGGCTTTTGGATCTCGTTCTGGGTCTGAGTACCCCTCCTGGTGCTCCGGTTTCCAGTTGGCTCCCCGATTCGGTACCGGCGGGCCACTACCCTGTCCCGGTCCCTTACGGTTCCACCAACCGTCTTCCCGGCTCCTGCAGGCGGCAACCACCGTCTGCCTCCTGGTCACAGGGTATCTGGGCTTCTACCCAGATCCCTGACAGATGTGGACACTCTGCTACTACTCGCCTCTCCTCCCTAACTGATCTGTTTTGTGTTTTTCCCGCCTCAGGCTATCCAGACTCCTTGGAGGACCAACTGCCTGGCTCCGCCCCCGGGTGTGAATATCAAGACCCGAGAGGGGTGACTCAGGGTTTTTAGGTTGGCTGGTTACACCTTTTTAGGGGCTGGTGTTTGTGCAGGGGGTCTACCTGTGACTACCTGGCTAGTCCAGGGCGTCACATAAGCATCACTTCCAAGAAACTGAAAGATTGTCTCCGGCTCCCTCAGAGCTGGTGATAAAAATCCAACCAAAATCCTTGTTTACTATAGAAAAATTCAAAGCGGGTCGGAATAAAGACAAACGGACAGTGATTTTTTTTTTTATTATAAGTGGAGGAGATTTATTCTGACTTATTGCAGTAATCTGGAAATATAACCAATAGTTCATCCTTTCTACAATACTGAATGGAATCTCGTATTACTGGGGGGCTCGGGGAACGTGAAGGTACAGGGAGAATTAGTTTTTGTTTTCTTGTTCTGTGAAGCCCCCTGTGTTGTGAATACATTTTCCAGTTTGGTTCTCCCTCTTGTGGTCAGTGCTGGCGGTGCAGTTGACTTGTGGAATGAGAGCTACACTCCTGTGGAGGACTGGCAATCAGGTCTTTCAGATTGGGCCTATATAACTGAGTAGTTTTCTCCTGTTACTTGCCGGTGCTGAATGGATTTCCTGTGTGTTAAGGACATTCTGAAACTAGCCCTTCTCTGTACCAGAACTCCTCTCAGATAAGTTAGTCTTTGTACCTCTGCTTATTGTGTCCACTTTCTTGTTGTTTTTTTCTGTTTTGATATTATTGCTTGATTCCAATTTTGTCTGTGTGGAGTTCCTGGTGGAATTGGATCATTCCCTGCTGGGAGTGTCTGTATACTTAGCTCCATGATTCTGCAATGTATTGTTTTGTCATGCTTGGTATTTATTCCGTCCATCTTCTATATTCGTGTTTTTGGATCCCAGTAACATCAGAGTACTGATATAGTGGGGGAGAGTCTGTGTGGGCTCAGGGTTTTTCCATATCAGGCGTGCTGAGATTTTTTAGGGTTTTTACAGCTCCAGACAGTGCTCTTTCCTATCCTTTCCTATAAAGATAGTTTGGGCCTCATCTTTGCTGAATCTGTTTTCTAGCTTTGTATTGTTTTTTTCCTATATCACCGTAGTCTTTACATGTGGGGGTGCTATCTATATCTTTGGGGATTGCTCTGAGGCAGATTAACTTTTCTTCTATTTCTATCTGTAAGAATATTTAGTTCTCCGGATGTGTCGAGATGACTAGGTCACTGTAGGCTCGTCCCACGGCTACTTCTAGTTGTGTGTCAGATTTAGGTCTGCAGTCCGTTAAGGTTCCAGCCACTCTGGTTACTTTTCGGGTTTCTGCATTTTTTGATCCTCCTTGGTCCATGAATCAAAACACCCCTGGGTATTAAAGGGAACCTGTCACCAGTTTTTTCAGTATTGAACCTAAAGTCTCACCTTCTGCAGCTCCTGGGCATTCTATGAAGGTGCACCTTGTTTCTGACTCCCCTTGCAGACCCCGGAAATAACTTTATAAAATCTGACCGCCACGTATGCAAATGACCTGTTCTGGTCGGATGGGCATGCTTTTTCGGCTCCTGTCCTCCCTCCTGCCACTGTTTGTTGTCCTCCTTTGATGACTGACTGATGCCAATGTGGCGCCCCTGAGACTCTGGTCGCTACAGGGTACTGCACCTCCGTAAATGTGTGGTACCCATCTCAGGTAAGGGGGGGTTAATCACCGGTGTTTCACATTCACACTCTACATACAGCTTAGGAGCCTTCACACAAGGTGGGATGGCTCAGGGTAGGCAGGGGGACGGCCATCACAATACATGGGACTTCCCTGGTCATTGAAGCCAGCCACCTGGGGGGGGGGTTCCACTTGGGTTAGGAGTAGGCGCAACACACTCACATCATAAACAGATCCGTCGGGACCATAGTTCTGATAAGACACCTCTGGAACTCTTGAACTTTACTAGGCCCGGGGCTTGGAGCAGATTCATTGCCCGGAACACCATGATGGGACTGCGGGGGAGGTAGTAGTAATCCTACCCTTGAAACCAGGGGTTTCGGGAGGTCACTTGAGTACTGTTGCGGAGGGGGACTCTGTCACTGACCCCGCCGGTCTTCTCATCCCTGTTTGCTGTCAATGCAATCGAGCAGGAAATTATGCCAGAGAATGTCCAGTGATCGTGCCAAACCAGGGGGTCAAGACCGTCCCTCTGAAAACATCAGCAACCAAGTAAGAATAATTGTTAATGTTTTTCACATGCAAAATGTTTTCTAATTGCTAATATTTGCATGCCTTGAAATGTTTTGATGACCTATGACCGGTATTGTTAAAAATGTTTTGAAATTATTGTTGCCACCCATAAAGGGGAAAGATGTTTTCTTGTTAACTTGTTACATGCATATAAAAATTGCGGTGTTAACTGTGTGTTGTTGCAGCCTGGGAGTGCTGCCATTTGCCGTGGGGGAATGGGGCGCTCCTGAGGCTCTGGTAGCCACACAGTACTGCGCCTCAGTTAAGGTGCGGTACCCATCTCGGGTAAGGGGGGATTAATCGTCGGTGTTCCACATTCACACTCTACATACAGCTTAGGAGCCTTTACACAATGTGGGATGGCTCAGGGTAGGCAGGGGGGTGGCCATTACTATACATGGGACTTCCCCGGTCACTGACGCCAGCCACCTGGGGGGCGGATTCTACTTAGGGGTAGAAGTAGGCGCAACACACTCACATCATAAATAGATCCGTCGGGACCATAGTTCTGACAAGACACCTCTGGAACTCTTGAACTTTACTAGACCCAGGGCTTGGAGCAGGACCTCGGCCAGAGTACCTAACTGCGGAAGGGGACATCCTAGACAAGGGACATTCTCCTTCTCTCTCTTAAAACACCGGTGGTAGCCCCTTTACTTGCTTGGGATTGACTGGAGCCCACGACGGCAGAGACCAGCACCTGGGTGTAGCTTTAAATTAGTGAGTAAAAGAACCTGATTTGTGACGCCGTCGATTCACGCTCCGGCGCTTCCAAGGGACTTCCAACCCACCATGATCCACCCGGGGCCCGCTCCACCTGTGGGGAGTGACAGCATCCGAGCTGCCATAACACCTTCCCCGGTGAGGAATTCTGCAGCGGCGGCTACTCCCTGGCTGCATACCACAGGTGTCGTCATGACTAACCTTCCCAAATACCCCGCTTCCCCCACCATTTCCTGTACGCCTTGGGGCAACAGAACCGGGCAAGGCCACCCGTGACATCGCCTGACCCGGCCCGCGACTGCCCGGCAACGAGTAGGTTAACCACCTGCCCCGTGCGCTACACCTCATCATCCACGTAGCTGGGCTGAATTTTGTGCCTGCGCAGAGTAATTCCCGGCTCACACAGACGCACTTCGCTCTGCCCCATTGCGGGCAGAGCCGAAAACATAGGTGCGCTTGCATGAGCCTGTGAGCTCACTCACAATCTCGCATCTGCACAGACAGCTCACGGGCTCGCGCAAACGCTCCTATGTTTTCGGCTCTGCCCGTAATGGGGCAGAATGAAGTGACTATAAAATGTCTAGGAAGGCAACCACCTATTAGGCTACTAGTAAGCCATAAACGTGCTCATATTTAAGTGCTCCCCAAAACCACCAACTTACAATATATAAAAGGAATCTTTATTCAGAGAGCACTATAATATAGAGGCAGAGACCCTGAATCCGGGGATGTATCATTTTGCTCATGAGCTTGCTGTAGTTTTGATATAATCAGTGTTTTATAAGCAAGAGATTATCACTGCCAGACTAGATTTGGCTTGCAAGATCTGTGAAACCCCGCCTCCACGATGGATTGGCAACTTTCTGCCTATGCACAGTGTACACTGGAAGCTGCCAATCAGGGGTGTGGGCGAGGTTATACACATCCCAGCATTCTGTCCACTGCTACATATTCAGTAGAATCAGGCTCTCTGCCCCTACATCATGCTGTGCTCAGATTACATAGCAAAATGGGTGGCTCAAGCGCCTCCGGACCCGGGGTCACTTCGCTCTGAAAGGGTGCTGGCGCTACTTAGGGGGGTGGTAGGTAGGTGTACAGCCGAAGCTGTGTTTGAGTTCGTGACGCCACCCACGGGATGTGGTGAAGGTGTAGACACCACCGCTGCAGTTACGGGGCACCCGGGGGAGATGGTGATGCAGCAAGATGTTAACCCCTCCGTTGGCAGGGATGATGGCCCTGGGGCCCGTTGGGGAGAGCTGGGCGGTGCGCGGCCGGATGGCACTGTTGTACTCACTGTTATTGACACACACAAGTCTCTGGTAAACAAAGTTGATGGTGGTCGGTGCTCGCAGCCGGCTGCGTCTGGTCCCCCACCCGGTTCGGTGGTCTTTGCCTTTCTCCTGCACCGTGTAGTGTATGTGTAGACTGCCTGCGCTTCAGCGATGGCAGTCCACTCCCCGGCTTTGTATATGTCGGAGGAGCCCGTTTGCCCGCAGATGCTGGCCCGTGGGATCTCTCTGCCTGTGCGGTGGCTTTCTATCCCCCTCGGTGGGCTGTTGACTTCAGTCAGGACTTGGATGGGAAAGGACCTATAGTCCAGACCGCAATCAGTAAATTAACTCAGTCCAGTGGATTCTGGACCTCGTTTCAGGGTCTGAGTACCCCCCTGTGTGCTCCGGTTTCCGAGTCTGTTCCCCGGGTCGGTACCGACGGGGACTACCTTGTCCCGGTCCACCATGGTTCCACCGAGCCGTCTTCCCAGCTCTTGCAGGCTAGGCCACCGTATGCCTCCTAGCCAAAGTGTTCGGGCTACGACCCTCACACCTGTCAGTCCGTCACAGGCCTGTACCACAGGGCTGACCTCCTTCACTCCTCAACACTTAAACTGAACTGACTGCACTTCCTACCTCAGGCCCTCAGAACTCCTCGATGGGCGTCGCCAACCACCTAGCTCCGCCCCCCTGGTGCGTCCATCAAGCACTGAGGGAGGTGACTAGGGTTTATGGTTTGGCTGGTGTTACCTTGTGTGGGACTGGTGTTGTGCGGGGCGCTATCTGTGACTACCTGGCTAGTCCAGGGCGTCACACTAGATCCAGGAGCGGTACTATTACTATTACTTACCTCTGATCGGGACATTTGACGATCAAAACTCCAGGGTTATGCACATCCTAAAAAAATATTGGGGTATTTTCACAAGTGACCCCGATCTATGACGCCAACACACGGTCACCTTTAGGAGGGGAAGAACGGTCATTCATAGCCTGTATGTGGCGCTTTAGGGCAGCAGGGACAAGGCTGGATCGGAATGATGTGGGATGTGGGGTCGTATTTCTTTTGTAGTTACATCACTCCCTCTAGAGAATATACAATGTTGTGACAGAAAGGACCTATAAAATAGCAGCCAAAACTACAGGGGTGGTGTACTTGTGTACATGCACCTGCCCACTAAATTACCGTATTTTTCATTTTATAAGACGCACTGGATTATAAGACGCACTGGATTATAAATCGCACTGGATTATCACATCAAATTTGAAGGAGCAAAATAGGAAAAAAATATTTTTTACTGCTAAAATGAGGGTCCATCTTATAATTCTAGTGCCTCTTATATTCCCTCACCAGGGGGAGCGGCGGTGGTGGAGCGGCTCAGGAGGGTCACAGGAGGCAGGGTAGGCGATGCTGCGGGCTCGGAGGAGGGGGTGTCATGGCTCAGGAAGGTTGGCGATGCTGCGGGGTCAGAGGAGGGCATGTCACAGCTCAGGCGAATCGGCGATGCTGTGGGCTCGGAGGAGGGGGTGTCATGGCTCAGGAGAATCGGCGATGCTGCGGGTTCAGAGGAGGGCATTTCGCAGCTCAGGAGAATCGGCGATGCTGAGGGTTCAGAGGAGGGCATGTCGCCGCTCAGGACAATCGGCGATGCTGCGGGGCCAGAGGAGGGCATGTTGCAGCTCAGGAGAATAAATTGATTTTTTATTTTCCAAGATATTTTTCAAGCAATATTTGTGTTATCAAAAATCAACGTTTCGGTCACACGACCTTCATCAAGTATAATAACACAGAGCTTGTAAGATAGAATGAATGAATGTTTGTCAATATGAAGATAAGAAGCTGCCTCTCCGGGTCCGTAATGCATTATACTTGATGAAGGTCGTGTGACCGAAACGTTGATTTTTGATAACACAAATATTGCTTGAAAAATATCTTGGAAAATAAAAAATCAATTTATTTTCAACCTGAGTGCCGAATTTAATATAGTATTGATAGGGGGTTGGACCCTATTCTGGCACCTTATCACAGCAGGAGTGCCGCACTTCTATATCTAATTGCAGCTCAGGAGAATCTGCGATGCTGCGGGCTCGGAGGAGGGGATGTCATGGCTCAGGAAGGTTGACGATGCTGCAGGGTCAGAGGAGGGGATGTTGCAGCTCAGGAGGGTAGGCGAGCTTCAGATTCGGAGGAAGGGGCTGCGGGCTCGTGGGGTGTCACAGCAGCGGGCGCCATTAATTTGCCACTGGGCTTTGAGGAGGGGGTGTCGCGGATCAAGAGGGTTGGTGATCCTGCTCGCTCCTGGGGTGTCATGGCGGCACGCGCCAATGATCTGCTGACGGATTGAGGGCGCCATTAAATTGCTAGCCGGTGGCATAATGGAGTTGAAAAAAATGGAGGCGCGTGCAAAGATTGGCCTCCACGGCCATTTTCATCAAGTCCATCATGTCAACCGCTGACTATTCAAAGCAGCCCGCAGATCAATGGTGGCCGCCACCGCGACACCCCGCGAGCCCGCAGTATCGCCGACCCTCGTCTGTCACACACTGACCCGCTTAAGCCACGACACCCCCTCCTCTGAGCCGGCTGGCAAATCCGTGGCGACCGCTGCCGTGACACCCCATAAACCCACAGTATCGCCGATCCTCCACTGCGCACTGGCCTTCCGAGCCCTCTGTATCGCCGACCCTCCGCTGCCGCACACTGACCTTCCGAGCCCTCTGTATCGCCGACCCTCTGCTGCCGCACACTGACCTTCCGAGCCCTCTGTATCACTGACCCTCCGCTGCCGCACACTGACCTTCCGAGCCCTCTGTATCGCCGACCCTCTGCTGCCGCACACTGACCTTCCGAGCCCTCTGTATCGCCGACCCTCTGCTGCCGCACACTGACCTTCCAAGCCCCCTGTATCACCGACCCTCCGCTGCCGCACACTGACCTTCCGAGCCCTCTGTATCGCCGACCCTCCACTGCGCACACTGACCTTCCGAGCCCTCTGTATCCTCGACCCTCCACTGTGCACACTGACCTTCCGAGCCCTCTGTATCGCCGACCCTCCACTGCGCACACTGACCTTCCGAGCCCTCTGTATCCTCGACCCTCCACTGTGCACACTGACCTTCCGAGCCCTCTGTATCGCCGACCCTCCGCTGCCGCACACTGACCTTCCGAGCCCTCTCTATCGCCGACCCTCCATTGCCGCACACTGACCTTCTGAGCCCTCTGTATCGCCGACCCTCCATTGCCGCACACTGACCTTCCGAGCCCTCTGTATCACTGACCCTCCGCTGCCGCCCCGGTAAGCCATATCCGGTTTATAAGACGCATGGTCGCACCCCCATTTTTCCCCCAGTTTTGGAGGGAAAAAAGTGCATCTTACAAACCGAAAATTTGGTATGTGAGGAAAACTGAGAGAGTTTAAAGTTATTATGAATGAGCGTCTGGGGGATGTGAAGAATAAGAGGGGCACGCCGATTGCTCCACACGTGAATCGTCACTACAGTGGGAACCCGGAAGCTTTATCTTTTAGAGCCATTGAAGCCGTCCCACCCTCGACTAGACTGGGGGATTGGGACAAAAAATAGTTGAGAGAGAGGTGCTGGATTTTTTGGCTGAAATCCATGTGTCCGGGGAGGGAGGGGGGGGGTCTAAATAAGCAGCTCAGATTTACAAGACGCTCGAGCCACCCACCAGCGAGTCCGGATTCGAGCGCGGGGCGGCACACTAGCGCAGCCGAAGTGCTGACTAAGTGGAAAGAAGAGTAAATTTCCTCCTCCTTGAGATTTATGAATATTCTCTTGGTGGAGGAGAAGGCTACACTTCAAAAAAAAACTACAAGAACTTATAGAATCAGCCCATAAATATAAGACAGGCCCAAATTTACCCAGCATTTTGTCTGGAATCCATGTGCCCGGGAGGGCTAAATAAGCAGCTCAGATTTACAAGCTTCATACAATTACTTGGTGTACTTCTAGATACCCAGCCTGTGCCAAATAATGGTCTCTAATGGGACTATGGTAATTAGGAGACGGCCATAACTTGTGTAGTCTGCATATCATTATCTATATTTTCATATTTGATTTTGCACATGATGTTTCTTTTGCATTCTCATTATGGAAGCTGCTTGACACCTAGTAAGCAGGCTTTTGCTATGTAATCTGAGCACAGCATGATGTAGGGGCAGAGAGCCTGATTGTACTGAATATGTTGCAGTGGACAGAATACTGAGCTGTGTATAACCCTGCCCACACCCCTGATTGGCAGCTTCCAGTGTACACTGTGCATAGGCAAAAAAAAATTGTCAATCAGTCCTGGGGTGAGGTTTTATAAATTAGCCTGACAGTTTTGCAAGCCAAACCTAGTCTGGCAGTGATAATCTCCTGCTTATAAAACACTAATTATATCAAAACTACAACAAGCTCCCGAGCAAATGATACATCCCCGGAATCCGTGTTTCTGCTCCTATATCATGGTTGTTCTCCAAATAAATATTCCCATCATATAAGTCGGTGGTTTTAGGGAGCACTTAAATGTGAGCAATTTTACGGCTTCTTAGTAGCCTAATGGGTTCACGGAACTTTAGTTCTTAGGACTGTGGTTGCGTTCGTAGACTTTTTATTCATCTTATGTAGGGAATGTGAAGAGGTCCAGACCCCAAATTTTATTTATTTTTATTTTTTAGCTTTTCTCTTGTCTACTTTGGGTCTGGACTTCTCCTCTGTATGGTGTCGGGTGTCAGCAGATGCACTATACAAACTGGATGCAATTGTAGAATAGATCTCTTTTAGGGCTTGTTCACACACAATGTATTTTTCATACATTTTTTTTAAGACCCGAAGAAATGTAGCATTTTACAATAGTTACTAGGTGAATGAGATGTCTAAAATCTCTATTACAGGGTGTCCTTTTTTTACAATCAGTGACCTTTCTCATATGTAAAGAGAAAAAAAATCACAATGCTTTTCCTACCTATGACGGTCTCAAAAATGGACGACACACAGAGGCGTCCCGCATACTGTCTGCGATTTTTTTTGGACCTAAAGACTTGTATGATTGATTTTGATCCGATAGAATGGCTATAACAATTATACTGACCCCGCCCACCTCATTGTCTCTCCTCCCCGATGCTGCGGAATCTCTACAGTCCCTGACAGAAGTTCTGTCGCTTATCCATGTTATGTAAATAAAAGCTTATAACCTGACTTTAAATTCATCCACTGGTTTCATAAATTACTCTTTTGAAAGCTGAAACCCTCTCAAATTTGGTTTAGGTTAAAGTTGCTGAAATATTGATCATTTAATGAATACAGAAAGGTCAGATTTTGGCAAGACAAAAGTTTTGTCGCCTTGTCATATAATGCACCCAATCCTAGTTTACATCCTCACCTGTGCTCACTAAATGATTGGTTAATTAGTGGGGGTGTATAAAAAGAAACCCAGCACCCCAGACCTTCACTTGGACTGCAACTTGACCTCTGACAACATTCCAAAAATCCACCCTATGACCAAAGCCTTGATTATTAAGAGGCTGAAGAGCAGATCCACTGCAGAGGTGGCTGACACCTTTAATGTGTCTCAGCGTCAAGTACAAAGAATTAAAAAAAGATTTGAAGAGACTGGAGATGATTTTGACAAGCCCAGATCCGGCAGACCCTGCAAGACAACTGCTCAGGAGGAACGTTTTATTGGTTAGAAAATCCAAAGCCAGACCCTCTTCCACTGCAGCAGAGCTCCAACAGGCCTGCTCACCTCAAGTCTCTGTGTCAACTAGAACAGTTTGTACGATTCTGTCTCGAAATGGCCTCCATGGTCGAATCAGTGCCCAGAAGCCAGCACTAAACAAAAGGCAATTAAAAGACTATGTGGCATATGCCAAGTCCCACAGCCTGCTAAACAGATGGACGCTGGAAAAGTGGCAGAAGGTGGATTTCTCTGATGAATCTTCAGTTGAATTACACCACAGCTGCCGCAAATACTGCAGGAGACCTACTGGAGCCCGTATGGATCCAAAATACACCCAGAAAACAGTTAAGTTTGGTGGTGGAAAGATCATGGTCTGGGGTTATGTGTCACCCAGGGATAAGGGGTACCCAGAACCGGGCCAAGGGGTCACTTCTGTGAGTCTCACGGTGGCGTGACCCGGTCTGTGATCCCAGGCTTCACAGCAAAAAGGGGATTATGTACAGGGGAATTGTCCGTGATGCCACCCGTGGGTTGCGGTGATGAGATGGTGGCACCGCCGCTGCCTCAGGGGACTGTGCCCGGGACTGGAGGTGTGGGGCAGCAAGGTAGAATCCCCTCCACGGGTAGGGGTGGTGTAGTCCCGGGGCCCAATTGGGAGTTGTGGTGGTGGCAGGGATTGCAGGGAATAGTACACTCACAGTTCGGTTATCGTGGTGCTGGATGAAGCTGGATTGATGTGGAGGGTCAGGAACGCAGATGGAATACTCAGAGTCTTTTGTAAACCAAATTGCTGGTAACTGGTGCCCACAGATGCTGTGAGGACGGGTCCCACACCCGTGTGTGTAATTCAGGTGTTGTTTTCCTGCCTGAGGTCTGTGTCTGCTCCGTGCACCGGTCCGGACAGGGTCCCGACAGCTGGCACGGGGGGGGCACTACCCTCTCCCAGTCCACTTCGGGTCCCCACAAGTGGCTGGCCTATTCCTGAGGCCCTCACTACCACTTCTCCTAGCCCCACACAGGGGCTGCTTCCGGACTCCTCTCCTCCTGCAGACTGAAACTAAACTCTGCTCTCTCTAAGCTCCTCTCTCCCCCTCCCGTTTTCCTGAGGAGGCAGGTGAGTGGGGCCTGATTGGCTGGTGTGTATTGGTGTGGGAAACTCCCCAAGGGAGAGTGAGATCTGCACCAAAAAGATGGATGCAGACCTCTGTGACACCCTGGTTTTTGCCAGGGCGGCACAGTTACATTCAGTATGGGGGTGTGCGAAACATTTGCAAGGTGGAAGGCAATATCAGTAGCCTAAAATATCAAGAAGTATTAGCTACAGCTTACATTCCCAATCATAAAAGGGCTCAAATTCTGCAGCGGGATGGTGCTCCATCTCATACAACCATCTATACAACAAAGTTCCTCCTGGCAAACAAGATCAAGGTGCTCAAGGACC
Source organism: Anomaloglossus baeobatrachus (assembly GCF_048569485.1). Taxonomy (NCBI): domain Eukaryota; kingdom Metazoa; phylum Chordata; class Amphibia; order Anura; family Aromobatidae; genus Anomaloglossus; species Anomaloglossus baeobatrachus. Next base: position 214,722,052 of record NC_134361.1, on the reverse strand, counting down.
GTCCAGCCCAGTCACCAGACATGAACATCATTGAGCATGTTTGGGGTAGGATGAAAGAGGAAGCTTGGAAGACAAAACCAAAGAATCTAGATGAACTCTGGGAGACATGTAAGACTGCATTCTTTGCTATTCCTGATGACACCATCAATAAATGGTATGAATCATTGTTGAACCACATGGATGCAGTCCTTCAAGCTCATGGAAGTCACACAAAATTTTAAATATGGCTCTAATCGCACCACAACTTCATTCACCAATGTTATGCAACATATCTTTGTATTAGAAGTTAATTATTTGTTTGAATTTCACATTACTTTCGTGGGCGACAAAACTTTTGTCTTGCTAAAATCTGACCTTTCTGTGTTCATTAAATGATCCATATTTCAGCTTTGCAGCAACTTTATTTTTATAACCTAAACCAGATTTGGGAGAGTTTCAGCTTTCAAAAGAGTAAATTCCTCCATTGGTTTCATAAATTAAAGTCAGGTTATAAGCTTTTATTTACATAACATGGATAAGCGACAGAACTTCTGTCAGGGACTGTAGCTTTATTGACCGCTCCTCAACATCCCTCCTCCCTGCTGAGATTTCACACTGCTCAGTGTAAGCTGCAGCTGACAGTGGTTCAGGGCTTAGTAGACTGAATAGATTTGGACTCACTCTATAGCTAGGCTCCTAAAATGATCTTTTTAGTATTTGGCAGAAGCTGGGGGGGACACGGTAATATTGGTTGCGATACAGGTTGTGCGACCAAAGTTCAATTTTTGCCTCTGCTACATTGTGGCATAGTTTGAATGAATAGGCTTGCACTGCCGTCCGCAAGGTAACATGACAAGCAAGTTGCTAAAAGTCTGAATCATTTGGATTTTGTGTGGCTTGCTTGCAATGTCACCATGTAACCCCATTCTGACATGATTTGTCAAAGTAATTACACCGGCTTTATCAGGTCTAAGAGTTTTACTTAACAAAATATAGAGCTTATATTGTGAAGTCTGTAATAAGGGCTAGGATCACGCTCCCATCAAGTGCCAACTTATTGCGGAAGGTTTGGTTTTTTTTAGTCGTTTTTATCTTTTTACGTATTTGTACAGTTCTGTGGATCACATTACTGCTGTATACATAAAAAAAATATTACTGTGAAAAATTTAGATCCGACTTTTTACCCCTTTTTAGGACATTTTGTTAAAAGTTCTAAAATTTTGAATTTTTGAAAACTATCCTAAAAATTTTAGTTTTGCTCGGAGTCTTGAATAGTCGTTCAACGCTCGCCTGTTCCGGATCGCATTGTGATTTTTGGGAACGGCAACAAATCTTCTTTTCTTAAGGAAGTCCCGACCTCCAAAATTATTGTCCCACAGATATTCGGGAGACAATATTTTGGTCGGCTTGTGATAGAGGAAATATTTGTTCAGGTAGCTCTCGTCGTGCCAGATAGCCTCAATATGGTTGGCTTTGTCAGTCATCATCGCATTGTGGCAAAAATTGGTCAACTTGAAGACCTCTTCCACTGTGCCGCCAAAATATCCCCCCGCATAATAAAAATCTCCTTCATCGGGAGGAATGCAGGCGGTGGACTGTTTCCTGCGCTCGAACGTGAAGTGCTCGCGAGATGAACCGTAGAAACCAGGATGTAAAGTGCCAAAAACATCGGTGAGGATCTCCACCCCAACGTAATCGCTGAACTTCATGTCCACGTCTACACACACCAAGTAGTCCACTTCATTGATGAACCTTTGTTGGGAATGGTCACGAATCATTTCCATGCGTCTCATGGACACGTCCTGCCATCTTTGGTAACTGGGGACCTCTAAGACCACCAGTTGTCTTCCCTCGGCCACGGTGATATTTGGGATGTCTTTAATGCGGTCTGTGAACACATAGTAGTTCACCTTATGTCCAACCATGAAGAACTTTTCAGCGGTTTCGATAAATATCTGCAGAAAGACGGTGTACCTGAAATAGAGAAAATTGTACTTTTAGTGACAACATTTGTATTAATTTTCGGATTGCGGGGGAGGGGAAGGGGAAAAATGGGGAGGGAAGACAGGGAGAGCGGGAGAATAAAAACAAAACCGTACAAACTTATAACAAGCGCCGTAATATAAAGTCAGAAGAAATGAGAGAGCGACTTGCATAACATGCAGAGTGGATATAAATCTACACACCCTTGTTACAATCCCAGGTTGTTGTCATGTTAAAAAAAAATCCCACCAAAAAAACCCAATTAGAACTTTTACAAACTTTAATGTCGCCCACAAGCTGTATAAATCCACTGAAGAACAAAAATGAAGCCAGTTTTAGGGGGGGGGAATTAAAAATAACTAAAAGAATGTGGTTGCCTAAGTGTGAACACCCCCTTATAATTGAGGTTGATCACGTTTACTCTCATGTTACATTGTAGTTGATGTATAGCTGCCATCATTTACAGCAATTCTGATTAACACCATATGATGTTTACATGTTCTGGGAGGATTTTCCTCACATTTTACAGCAGAAACCACAGTCTGTAAACAGCTGACAACACAGCAAAGGGTTCTGCAGCTGACAACACAGCAAAGGGATCTACAGCTGACAACACAGCAAAGGGATCTACAGTTGACAACACAGCAAAGGGATCTACAGTTGACAACACAGCAAAGGGATCTACAGTTGACAACACTGCAAGGGGATCTACAGCCGACAACACAGCAAGGGGCTCTACAGCCGACAACACAGCAAGGGATCTACAGCCAACAACACAGCAAAGGGATCTACAGTTGACAACACAGCAAAGGGATCTGCAGCTGACAACACAGCAAAGGGATCTACAGCTGACAACACTGCAAGGGGATCTACAGCCGACAACACAGCAAGGGGCTCTACAGCCGACAACACAGCAAAGGGATCTACAGCCAACAACACAGCAAAGGGATCTATAGCCGGCAACACAGCAAAGGGATCTACAGCCGGCAACACAGAAAAGGGTTCTACAGCCGGCAACACAGCAAAGGGATCTACAGCTGGCAACACAACAAAGGTATCTACAGCCGACAACACATCAAAAGGATCTACAGCCAACGACACAGCAAAGGGATCTATAACCGGCAACACAGCAAAGGGATCTACAGCCGGCAACACAGCAAAGGGATCTACAGCCGATGACACAGCAAAGGGCTCTACAGCCGACAACACAGCAAGGGGATCTACAGCCGACAACACAGCAAAGGGATCTACAGCCGGCAACACAGCAAAGGGATCTATAGCCGGCAACACAGCAAAGGGATCTACAGCCGGCAACACAGCAAAGGGATCTACAGCCGATGACACAGCAAAGGGCTCTACAGCCGACAACAGCAAGGGGATCTACAGCTGACAACACAGCAAGGGGATCTACAGCCAACAACACAGCAAGGGGATCTACAGCCAACAACACAGCAAGGGGATCTACAGCCGACAACACAGCAAAGGGATCTACAGCCGACAACACAGCAAAGGGATCTACAGCCGGCAACACAGCAAAGGGATCTACAGCCGGCAACACAGCAAAGGGATCTACATCCGGCAACACAGCAAAGGGATCTACAGCCAACAACACAGCAAAAGGATCTACAGCCGGCAACACAGCAAAGGGATCTCCAGCCGGCAACACAGCAAAGGGATCTATAGCCGGCAACACAGCAAAAGGATCTACAGCCGGCAACACAGCAAAGGGATCTACAGCCGGCAACACAGCAAAGGGATCTACAGCCGGCAACACAGCAAAGGGATCTACATCCGGCAACACAGCAAAGGGATCTACAGCCGGCAACACAGCAAAGGGATCTACAGCCGACAACACAGCAAAGGGATCTACAGCCGGCAACACAGCAAAGGGATCTACATCCGGCAACACAGCAAAAGGATCTACAGCCAACAACACAGCAAAAGGATCTACAGCCGGCAACACAGCAAAGGGATCTCCAGCCGGCAACACAGCAAAGGGATCTATAGCCGGCAACACAGCAAAAGGATCTACAGCCAACAACACAGCAAAGGGATCTACAGCCGACAACACATCAAAAGGATCTACAGCCAACGACACAGCAAAGGGATCTATAGCCGGCAACACAGCAAAGGGATCTACAGCCGGCAACACAGCAAAGGGATCTACAGCCGACGACACAGCAAAGGGCTCTACAGCCGACAACACAGCAAGGGGATCTACAGCCGACAACACAGTAAAGGGATCTACAGCCGGCAACACAGCAAAGGGATCTATAGCCGGCAACACAGCAAAGGGATCTACAGCCGGCAACACAGCAAAGGGATCTACAGCCGATGACACAGCAAAGGGCTCTACAGCCGACAACAGCAAGGGGATCTACAGCCGACAACACAGTAAGGGGATCTACAGCCAACAACACAGCAAGGGGATCTACAGCCGACAACACAGCAAAGGGATATACAGCCGACAACACAGCAAAGGGATCTACAGCCGGCAACACAGCAAAGGGATCTACAGCCGGCAACACAGCAAAGGGATCTACAGCCGGCAACACAGCAAAGGGATCTACATCCGGCAACACAGCAAAGGGATCTACAGCCAACAACACAGCAAAAGGATCTACAGCCGGCAACACAGCAAAGGGATCTCCAGCCGGCAACCCAGCAAAGGGATCTATAGCCGGCAACACAGCAAAAGGATCTACAGCCAACAACACAGCAAAGGGATCTACAGCCGGCAACACAGCAAAGGGATCTACAGCCGGCAACACAGCAAAGGGATCTACATCCGGCAACACAGCAAAGGGATCTACAGCCGGCAACACAGCAAAGGGATCTACAGCCGACAACACAGCAAAGGGATCTACAGCCGGCAACACAGCAAAGGGATCTACAGCCGGCAACACAGCAAAGGGATCTACATCCGGCAACACAGCAAAAGGATCTACAGCCAACAACACAGCAAAAGGATCTACAGCCGGCAACACAGCAAAGGGATCTCCAGCCGGCAACACAGCAAAGGGATCTATAGCCGGCAACACAGCAAAAGGATCTACAGCCAACAACACAGCAAAGGGATCTACAGCCGGCAACACAGCAAAGGGATCTACAGCCGGCAACACAGCAAAGGGATCTACAGCCGGCAACACAGCAAAGGGATCTACAGCCGGCAACACAGCAAAGGTATCTACAGCCGACAACACAGCAAAAGGATCTACAGCCAACAACACAGCAAAAGGATCTATAGCCGACAACACAGCAAAGGGATCTCCAGCCGGCAACACAGCAAAGGGATCTATAGCCGGCAACACAGCAAAGGGATCTACAGCCGGCAACACAGCAAAGGGATCTACAGCTGGCAACACAGCAAAGGGATCCACAGCTGGCAACACAGCAAAGGTATCTACAGCTGACAACACAGCTAAGGGATCTATAGCTGACAACACAGCTAAAGGATCTTATCTGTGACATAACCTGAAGCTCATGGACCCCAGTGTAAAACCTCCAACAAAGGCTCCCAATTATTGCAGATCTTTAATAGTAATGGTCTTTTTATGTGGGCCAAAATAACCTTTTATGCCCCCTTGGCTTAGGGCCTGGGTGTGATTGCTGCCCCGGTACCTACTATTATACCGTAGTTATCCTCCTGGATCTCATTGTTAAAACTTATCAGTCAGGAGAAGGTATTCGATCTACCATGGACACTGTGAAGGTGGTTATCAAGATGTGGCATAAATTTGGCAGTACAGTGACTTTACGGAGAACTGGGTGCCCCTCGAAAATTGATGAAAAGACAGAAAAAAATTAAGCTACCAAAAATCTGACAGTTACATTAAAGGAGCTGCAGGAAATTCTTGCTAGTACTGGTTCTGTCTTCCATGTGACCACAATCTCTTGTATTTTTCATATATCCAGCCTGTGGGGTCGGGTAGCAACATGGAAGCTTACAAAGAAAAACATCCAAGCCTGGCTATGTTTTGTCAAAACCTACATCAAATCTGCCAAAGGGGCAAAAAGTGTTATGGTCTGATGAGACAAAAATTGAATTTTTTTAGCCATAATTTCAAAAGATCTCTTTGGTGCAAAGCCAACACCGCACATCACCAAAAAAACACCATCCCCACAGTCAAACATGTTGGAGGCAGTATTGTGTCCTGAGGCTGTTTTTTCGGCATCTGGACCTGGGGCTTTAGGCGGGCTTTGCACGTTGCGACATCGCAAGCTGATACTGCGATGTCGCACGTGTGAGTCCCCGCCCCTATCGCAGGTACGATATCTTGTGATAGCTGGCGTAGCGAACATTATCGCTACGCCAGCTTCACATGCACTCACCTGCCCTGCGACCGTCGCTCTGGCCGGCGACCCGTCTCCTTCCTAAGGGGGCGGGTCGTGCGGCGTCATAGCGACGTCACACGGCAGGCGGCCAATGGCGGCGGAGGGGCGGAGATGAGCAGGATGTAAACATCCTGCCCACCTCCTTCCTTCCGCATAGCCGCCGGCGGCAGGTAAGGTGATGTTCCTCGTTCCTGCGGCTTCATACACAGCGATGTGTGCAGGAGCGAGGAACAACATCGTACCTGTCGCGGCAGCGTAATTATGAAAAAGTCGGAGCCTGCACTGATGATACGATAACGACGCTTTTGCGCTCGTTCATCGTATCATCTAGGATTTACACACTACGACATCGCAAGTGACGCCGGATGTGTGTCATTTTTTATTTGACCCCACCGACATCGCACCTGCGATGTCGTAGTGTGCAAAGCCGCCCTTAGTCAAGGTGGAGGAAATTTATGAACATTTATGAACATTTTCAAATATTGGTGAATTCCCGCAACAAAACCTTCATACAAAAATGAAAAGGAATCTTCGCTATCACTACCACAATGATGTTAAGCAACATCCAAATTAATAAATGAACGTTTTAGAGTGACCTAGCCAAAGTCAAATCTTGAAATTGTGTGGGTGACCTGAAGAGGGCGCTGTACACAGAAGATGCCACAGCAATCTGACAGATTAATGCATAAACTAAGGGTACTTTCACACTTGCGTTGTTTTCCTTCCGTCACAATCCGCCCTTTTGGAAAACAGCGGAATCCGTTAATGGATTCCGTTGTTTCCCATAGACTTGTATGGATGATGGATTGTGCCAAAAGGACCCGCGTTGCTTCCGCTGGGCGACGCTCCGCTGCTTCCGCCCAGCAGGAGGAACGCAGCATGTAACATTTTTTTGAGCAGCGGAATCCTTAGGATTTCACTGCGCATGCTCTCTCTGGCTTCCTGCACCCGTAACCAAGGTAAATATCGGGTAACCAAGCAAAGTGCTTTGCCTAGTTACCCGATATTTACCCTGGCTATGTGTGCAGGGAGCCCGACACGTCCCCGCTTGGCTCCGCCCCCTCCCGCACTCCACTCCGCATGTATACACACACACTCACCTGTCCACAGCGCCATGGCCCCGCTCGGCTGCGCCCCCTCCCGCACTCCACTCCGCATGTATACACACACACACTCACCTGTCCTCAGCGCCATGGCCCTGCTTGGCTCCGCGCCCTCCACTGCGCATGTATACACACACACACACTCACCTGTCCTCAGCGCCATGGCCCCGCTCAGCTCTGCCCCTCCCGCACTCCACTCCGCATGTATACACACGCACGCACACTCACCTGTCCTCAGCGCCATGGCCCCGCTCGGATCCGCCCCCTCCCGCACTCCACTCCACATGTATATACACATGCACACACACTAACCTGTCCTCAGCGCCATGGCCCCGCTCGGCTCCACCCACCCCGCACTCCGCCCCCCCGCACACATTCTCGGCGGACAAGCAATCAGCTGATCACCCGGCGACCGGCTGCTGTGAGCGATCAGCTGATCACCCGGTGACCGGCTGCTGTGAGCGATCAGCTGATCGTTCACAATAGTCTGCTGCCGGTAAAACTGTAAAAAAAAAAAAAAAATCAAAACTGATTCCATAGTTTTGCAGCATCCATTGCATCCGTTGTGCCACTATATGCAACACATCCGTTGCATTTGTCACACAACGCAATGCAACGGATGCCGTTCAACGCAAGTGTGACACTAGCCTAATGATCACAGATGCAGAGAGTTTGAACACAATCAGGCACACGGGTAAGTGGCACGCCAACACCAATTTCACCTGCTTGTGTGTCAAAGAGCCCACATTCAGCTAAAATGTGTTGCAGCACAGAGACCCACCAGCTCCCTGCACTGCAATACACACTGTTGGCCAATCACAGACTAGAAGCAGACATCAGCTTGCCATTGACGGGCGGCGCATAACAAGGATGTCATGTGCTTCATGTGATGCCTGCGTTGGCATGCAGAAGTCATCTGCTGGCTTCTGCATCGACTATAGAAAAGGATACTTCACATTGTGGGAAATGGGGAAGGTAAGAATAATTGTTTGTTCCTTTTTAAAATGTAGTTGAGAAGAATGAAAGGGGGCCCAGGATGGGGTACATTATTACACAATGGGGGCCTAGGATGGAGGACATTATTATAGGACCGGACATTATTACACAATTGGGGGCCCAGGATGGGGTACAATATGACAGAATGGGGTCCCAGGATGGAGGACATTATTACAGGAGCGGATATTATTACACAATGGCGGCCCAGGATGGGGTACAATATTACAGAATGGGGTCCCAGGATGGAGGACATTATTACAGGAGCGGATATTATTACACAATGGCGGCCCAGGATGGGGTACAATATTACAGAATGGGGGACCAGGATGGAAGACATTATTCCAGGACTGGACATTATTACACAATGGAAGCCAAGGACATGAGACATTTATCAAGATAGGGCCCAGGATAGGGGACATTATTACAGAATGGGGGCCCAGGATGGAGGACATTATTACAGGACCAGACATCATTACAGAATGGGGGCCCAGGACATGAGACATGATTACAGAATGGGAACCCAGATCAGGAAACCTTAGAGAATGGCGGCCCAGGACAGGATATATTATTACAGGATAGGGCCCAGGATGGGGGACATTATTACAGAATGGAGGCCCAGGACAGGATATATTATTACAGGATAGGGCCCAGGATGGGGAACATTATTACAGAATGGAGGCCCAGGACAGGAAACATTACATGATTGAGCCCAGGATGGGGGACATTATTACAGAATGGAGGCCCAGGACAGGATATATTATTACAGGATAGGGCCCAGGATGGGGGACATTATTACAGAATGGAGGCCCAGGACAGGAAACATTACATGATTGAGCCCAGGATGGGGGACATTTTACAGAATAGGCGTCGAGGTCAGGAGACATTATTGCAGGATTGAGCCCAGGATGGGGGGCATTGTTATAGAATGGGCACCTAGGACAGGGGACAATATTACAGAATGGGGGGCAAGGAGATGAGACACTATTATAGGATTGAGCCCAGGATGGCGGCCATTATTATGGGACAGGGGACATTATTACAGACTTGGGGTCCAGGAAAGGAAACATTATTATAGGATACTGTCCAGGATGGCAGACACTAGTACGGGACATTATTACAGGATTGAGCCCAGGATTGGGGACATTATTAAAGAATGGGGGCCCAGGACAGAAAACATTATTACAGGACTGAGCCCAGGATGGGGGATATTATCACAGAATAGGGCCCTTGGTCAGGAGACATTATTACAGATTGGGGGCTCAGGACATGAGACACTATTACTTGATTGAGCCCAGGATAGCGTCCATTATTATGGGATAGGGGACATTATTACAGAATCGGGGCCCAGGACATGAGAAATTATTACAGAATGGGGACCCAGATCAGGGGACCATACAGAATGGGGGCCCAGGACAGGATATATTATTACAGGACAGGGCTCAGGATGGGGGACATTATTACAGAATGGGGGCTGGGGTCAGGAGACATTATGACAGGATTGAGCCCAGTATGGGGGACATTATTACAGAATGGGGGCTCAGGACATGAGACACTATTACAGGATTGAGCCCAGGATGACGACCATTATTATGGGACAGGGGACATTATTACAGAATTGGGGTCCAGGAAAAGAAACATTATTATAGGATACTGTCCAGGATGGCAGACACTAGTACGGGACTTTATTACAGGATTGAGCCCAGGAATGGGGACATTATTACAGAATGGGGACCCAAGGCAGGAGACTATTATAGGATAGGGCTCAGAATGAGGAAAATTACAGAATGGGGGACCAGGATGGGGTACATTATTATAGAATGGACCCAGGACAGGAGACATTATTACAGGATTGAGCCCAGGATGGTGGCCATTATTACAGAATGGGGGCCCATGTTAGGGAACATTATTACAAAATTAGGATCCAGGACAGGAGACATTATTACAGGATAAAGGCTAGGATTGGGGACATTATTACAGAATGGAGGCCCAGGAGGGGACACATTATTACAGGATAGAGCCTAGGATTGGGGACATTGTTACAGGGCAGGGGAAGTTATTACAGAATGGGGACCCAGTACAGGGAATATCATTACAGAATGGTGGCCATTGTTAGAGGATGAAGGACATTATTACAGAATAGGGACTAGGAAGGGGGATATTTTAAAAGAAAGGGGCCAGAACAGGGGACATTATTACAATATAGGGGCCATATAAAATAGGGGACATTATGGATTTTGGATAGAGCTATGGATAAGGGGAATAAAGAATTTGAGTGCCCTGATGATAAAAACTGGAATTTTGGGGGGATAAAGTATGAAAAGCCACCTGCTGATGGATCCTGTCAAATGGTTTCTCTGCATCCAAGGTCAAAAAGAAAAGTCAACTGAAGAAATAAGATCTAAAATTCTTCTTGTTCCATCAGTTGCTGTTCTTCTCTTGTTAAACCCGATGGTGAACACAGAAAGTCAATCAGTCTGTTAGCTTGGAAGAGCTAAGCAAAAATCTGTGTCTGTATTTTGGAGTGATATAGAAAGGTCGTTAGCCATGTTGGAAGGATCTTTGCCAGATTTGGGAATGGTAACTCTAGATTCTTGTAATGTTTCGGAGGGGAGCTGATCAGAGGAAGCAGCCAAGTTGCAAAATCTAGTTATGTATGGAGTAAGGGAAGATTTAGAAGTAAATCATAAGAGAATCATTTGTCCAGGATTTGTCCAGTTGTGCTCAAAAGTTTACACACCCCGGCAGATTTTTTGCTTTCTTGGCCTTTTCTTAGAGAATATGAATGATAATACAAAATCTTTTTTTTCCATTCAAACTACTAGTAGTGAAGCCATTTCTTGTCAAACTACTGTGCTTTCTCTTTTTAAATCATAATGACAATCAAAAACATCCAAATGACCCTGGGCACATTACTACAGGATGGGGACAAGGAAGGGCACATTACTACAGGATGGTGACAAGGAAGTGCACATTACTACAGGATGGGGACAAGGAAGGGCACATTACTACAAGAAGGTGACAAGGAAGGGCACATTACTACAGGATGGGGACAAGGAAGGGCACATTACTACAAGAAGGTGACAAGGAAGGGCACATTGCTACAGGATGGGGACAAGGAAGGGCACATTACTACAGGATGGGGACAAGGAAGGGCACATTACTACAAGAAGGTGACAAGGAAGGGCACATTGCTACAGGATGGTGACAAGGAAGGGCACATTGCTACAGGATGGTGACAAGGAAGGGCACATTGCTACAGGATGGTGACCTTGAAGGGCACATTGCTACACAATGGTGACAAGGAAGGGCACATTACTACGAGAAGGGGACAAGGATGGGGCACATTACTACAGGATGGGGACAAGGAAGGGCACATTACTACATTATGGGGACAAGGATGGGCACATTACTACAGGATGGGGACAAGGATGGGCACATTACTACAGGATTGGGACAAGGATGGGCACAAGGATGGGCACATTGCTACAGGATGGTGATAAGGATGGGCACATTACTACAGGATGGAGACAAGGATGGGCACATTGCTACACGATGGGGACAAAGATGGGCACATTACTACAGGATGGGAACAAAGATGGGGACATTACTACAAGAAAGGGACAGGAAGGCACATTACTACAGGATGGGGACAAGGATGGGCACATTACTACATTATGGGGACAAGGATGGGCATATTACTACAGGATGGGGACAAGGATGGGCACATTACTACAGGATTGGGACAAGGATGGGCACAAGGATGGGAACATTGCTACAGGATGGTGATAAGGATGGGCACATTACTACAGGGTGGAGACAAGGATGGGCACATTGCTACACGATGGGGACAAAGATGGGCACATTACTACAGGATGGGAACAAAGATGGGGACATTACTACAAGAAAGGGGCAGGAAGGCACATTACTACATGATGGGGACAATGATGGGCACATTACTACAGGATGGTGATAAGGATGGGCACATTACTACAGGATGGAGACAAGGATGGGCACATTGCTACATGATGGGGACAAAGATGGGAACATTACTACAGGATGGGAACAAAGATGGGGACATTACTACAAGAAAGGGACAGGAAGGCACATTACTACAGGATGGGGACAATGATGGGCACATTACTACAGGAAGGGGACAAGAAAGGGCACATTACTACAGGATTGGGACATGTATGGGCATATTACTACAAGATGAGGGCAAGGATGGGAACATTACTACAGGATGGGGACAAGGATGGGCACATTGCAACAAGATAGGGACAAGGATGGGCACCTTACTACAAGAAGGGGACCAGAATGGGCATATTATTACAGGATGAGGAGCAGAATGGGGACATTACCACAAGATGAGGACCCCATGGGAAAATTACTAAGATGTTGGCCAAAAATACTTTATAGTGCTAACTGTAAAAAAATATTACTTACAAAAAGGGGAAAAATGTAACCAAAATAATGCATGGATTTTTTTTACAAAAGGCCACTTTACACGCGCAGATATCGTTACCGATATCGCTAGCGTGCGTACCCGTCCCCATCGGTTGTGCGACACGGGCAAATCGCTGCCCGTGGCGCACAACATCGCTCAGACCCGTCACACTACTTACCTGATTAGCGACGTCGCTGTGACCGGCGAACCGCCTCCTTTCTAAGGGGGCGGTTCGTTCGGCGTCACAGCGACGCTACTAAGCGGGCGCCCAATAGAAGCGGAGGGGCGGAGATGAGTGGGACTTAACATCCCGCCCACCTCCTTCCGTCCACATTGCCGGCGGCCGCAGGTAAAGTGAGGTTCCTCGTTCCTGCGGTGTCACACGTAGCGATGTGTGCTGCCGCAGGAACGACGAACTACATCGTTACGGCAGCAGCAACGATAATCGAGATTAGGGGGGCATGTCACCGATTAGCGATTTTGCACGTTTTTGCGACGATGCAAAATTGCTCATAGGTGTCACACACAACGACATTGCTAAAGCGGCCGGGTATGCGTCACAAATTCCGTGACCCCAACGAGATCGCTTGAGCGATGTCGTAGCGTGTAAAGCGGCCTTAAGTCTTTGGCTTTGTGATTTTTTTTTTTTGCTTCTATGGTAACGAATGTTACATCACATGAAAGCCTTATGTGTCTAATATATGTTTTCAAAATTTTGTGTTTGTTGCTTATGGCAACAGTGATCTACGCACGCGGGAAAACAAAATTCCGAAGTCTAATGCGATATTTACAGCAACTGAGAGCAGAGGAGTGATAACATTCTTGTTGCTGCAAGGAAAGTCCGCGGCGGATATTCATGGTGATATGTCACAGACCTTGGGGGATCAATGCCCTTCATATTCCACAGTTAAGAACTAGGTTGGCAAATTTAAAACGGGCCACTTCAGCCCCAATGATGAGGAACCTCCTGGACGACCGAGAGTGGTTTTTGTTACGGAGATCCTCGATGCTGTGCACAACCTCATACTGGAGAATCCACAAATTTCAGCTAAAGCAACAGCAGACATCATGGGGATTGTGTTTGTGTCATTATCCATGAATATTTGGAGATGAGGAAGCGATCTGCAAAGTGGATCCCCAAATGTGTGACAACAGATCAGAGAAGCAGCGAGTGACAACTTCCCGGTCCATTTGTTAGCGTTTCTGGACTGATAAGAACTTCTTGGAGTGACCGGTCACTATGGATGAGACCTGGATTTATTTGTATGACCCTGAAAACAAGGATCAGTCAAAAGAGTGGAGGCACAGTGGTTCTCCTCCTCCAAAGAAGTCCAGGGTGCAAAAATCCGCCACTAAGGTGATGGCGTCTGTGTTCTGGGATAAGGAGGGCGTGCTGCTAGTGGACTACCTTCAAAAGGGTTCCACCATCAATGCAAGGTATTACATTGAACTTTTGGACCAATTGAAGGCAGCTGTGAAGACCAAAAGGCACGGCAAGCTGTGCAAAGGGATCTTGTTTTTGCAAGACAACGCCTCCGCTCACACTGCACAAGCGACCACGGCAAAACTGGCAGAGCTGGGCTTCCAGCTGGTTGACCACCCACCATATTCAACAGATTTAGCTCCCTCCGACTATCATCTGTTCCAAACCTGAAGAAATACCTCAAGGGTACAAAATTTCATACCATTTCTGATGCCATGGCTGCTTCGGATGCCTGGTTTGAGGCACATCTGAAATCTTTCTTTTTGCTCGGGTTACAGAAATTGGAATACCGATGTAAGAAGTGTGTTGTCATCAGTCGAGAGTATGTGGAATAAATGTAAAGTTTCATCATCCTATCTCGTTTCTTTCTGGATAAAGCCAGAGATTTATCATCAGCCCCTCGTAGATCTTTGTCCCTCCTTAAGATTCGAGAGAGATCCATTCTACCTCCTATACATGAGGAGAGCCTCTTCTCCTTCAGTTGTGGAATCTCGCCATAACATCCTGCGGAGCGGAGGCAAGGATATGGTTATTAGCCCAGTCAATAATTAGGTCACATTCGTGAATTTTTGGGGAGACATTGTCTGCAGTCTTCTAAATCAATGACTTTCAATTGCAGAGTCTTAAGGTCCTGATGAAGGACTGATTGAAGGTCCACTAGTAAGTTGTGTGCAGAACTGATGTCAGAAACTTTTATTTTCCATCTGATCGATCCTCCATGTCCTTTTCCACTGTGATATTCAGTGAATAGTTGCTTGGAAAAGTCCTCCTGAATAGACATTGAAAGTGAGGGGGGTTATCTGCAGACGGCGTCTTCTGGCTTCTCTGCCTTTATAAAAAAAAAATGTCGAGAAACCTCTTGGTTCTTCTTCAGACCTGATCAGTTTTCACATCATTAGATGCTGAATACATAGCCATAAGAGTAGAAAGAGAAAAATCATTTTTATATCACTCTGTTATATCTTTTCCTACTTGTAATAACAATGAAATGACTCTGCTCACTCTGACCCAGTCGACAAAGCAAAGCTGACAAGTGAGATGCACAAAACAGGAAGTGTCAACAACATACAGAGACAGCACTAGAATCCAGTGTGGAAACTGCAATAGTTGAATATTATTTAGGAGGCAAAGGTAAAAATGTGGGTGACCTATGCCACCCTAGGAATGGGAATCGCATAAGAGTGCCAGGTATTCCTATTGTGAATGGCAGGATGGGGCATGTGATGTTAATTTCTTCTAAAACAGAAACTTACTTTTTGATGGCAAACACAGTGAGCCCAACGTGAACGTTTCGCTGATGAAATTGTGCGTTCAGTATGTCGATATTGAAGCCGCCTTCCCATATGATTGGAGCAAGCCAAGGGGTCAACATCAATACGTCGGTTCTCCTAATAGAATAAATATATATTAAATGTTAAATGAGAATTTTTGCTGTTTACATGGAAATAAATAGCTGACATGTAGAAGTTGTCAATATGTTTTGTCATGGGTCATTGTGTCCAACAAATTGTGAGATATGGTGATTGCGCTGCACATTCATACGTAATTGTCACATGGAGGTTTTATTAGCTTCTCAGATGTCATGGTGTCGTCGGGTTCTGTTCAGACTACGGATTCTGACACTCCGCCCGATAACTTTTCTGAGGTCTGTAATCTGCGCAGGATGACTCAGGTGTTGACCAACTGATTGGTAATTCATAAGAGTCATCTCTGCTGGTCTGCTTGTGAGTCATCTTTGATCACATGTTGTGGAGGAGCCAATCACATCAGCTCCCCTACTATATATACTAACTGGACACTTCCATTAGTGCCGGCTATAGTTTATCTTAGCTGGTCTGGTGAGTTGTTATGATCCAGACTAACTAATGGTTGTTGTAGTGATTGTGGAGTTCACCCTTGTTGTCTTTTTGTCGCTACCTTCCTGCTCTTGCTTTTCTCCTTAGTCTCCTGTGTGTTTGCAGTGTGTCATAGTTTGTTTTTCCTTGTCTGTCTTTATCTGTGTTTCCATCTCTCCCGCCCCTTCCTTCCCTGATGGGAGGTGGGAATAAGATCAGTTCTGGTCAGGAGCTTAGCCAGGCACGGGACTCGGGCATCTCCACCATTAGGAGTAACCCTAACCATAGGAATATCCTTGCATGAGGAGCCCCTGTCCCTCATGTTCCTACAGTCCCATTGTGACAGTGATGAGAGGCAAGACTTTCCCAGGTCAGGTGACTGATGAGGGGTACAACATTAAAACATGAAAATGTGGGTCAGACGAGACAGGAACTCAGAAGAACATTTGGGGACCTCACACTGAAGAAACTATCACCCAGCAAGACGAGCGAACGAGACCTACGAAGAGCTATGCTCCTCAACGAAGTTTACAGATATTGACAAAGTTGAGATACCAAGAGGGAGAGACTGCGATCGGCTGATTTTACGAGATACAAAGTGGATTTTTTGCCTAAATATACAGACACCACTAGGCTTAAATGTACAGCTCAAATTTTTGGATATCTAGGGATTTCTTCGGGAGAGACGACATGGATAGGAAGTCCGGTAACGCAAATGTTTCAGAGTGCCAACCCTTTTGGTCAGGTTATTTTTGGGTCTTTCCTGGATATTTAACCTCCCTAACCCTTCCCCACTCTGAACCCCACCGAGACTAAGTTAATCTGTATTTTAGGTGGGCTCAAGAGACGACATGATTGACTCTGGTACCAGCAATCGATCCATCTACCAAAAGTTGTTAATGTTCCAACCTTGATCTCTTTTTACCTGATCTGTTACAAGGTTGGTTTAGTGAAGGGGTCTCGACCCAGATGTGAATATTTTCATCTATGAGTGACCAGTCAAGCCTTCTGAAATACTAATTTAAGACGCGAGCTGTTATTATTTATTTAATATGCTTATATGGCGCTATCATACTCTACAGGACTTTAAAGATATTGTCTTCGTTGTCTCCATTGGGGTTCACAGTCTAAGTTCCCTATCTTTGGAGCATGGGAGAAAATTGGAGGATCTGGAGGAAAGCCACCGAAACATGGGAAGAACATTCAAACTCCTTGTAGATGTTGTTCTTGGTGGGATTTAAGCCCAGGACCCCCAACTAACTACTGAGCCACCGTCCAGCCTGGGCTAAGCTAGGCATCTCTTAATTTTTCATAATTTATAGCCAGCAATGCGGATTTGTTTGTGTATCCGGCATTGGTCTACTTCATTAAGGGTTGGTTTGCTTTATTCATCAAGCTTAGATGACGAATCCTACTGGAGGGACCGTATCGGGAGATGGATAGAAATGTTTAGGATACTTATTCTGCCTGGTAATCGGGCTCTTCATGACAGCTGGTTCTGACAAGGTGGATCTAGTAACCGATACCCCGCTGGTACCATTGAGATCCTCAGTTGAGATCACTGGATATTTTGATGCCTTCTATTCTCCACATAGTGTCATAGTGTGACTATGGATACAGCAGGGATCTGGGGCTCCTAGACTGGCCCCCCGGCTATCTCTGATCTCAGAGTTACCCCTGAAGGTGGAGATGTCTGAGCCACCTTCCTGGCCCTGCTCTTGACCAGCCCTGATCTTATCCCACCCTTCCAATTACCCCAGGGGGAGCCAGGACAGGAGTGTGATAAATCCAACAGAAATAGACAGACAGGGTAAACCAAAACACTCCCTCACTGCACGCTCACACAAAGGTATAAGTCAATAAACGTTTACGGGGAAAATTAAGAGCAGATGATGAGAGTTCCACAACAACTCCAAACACCATTCAATATAATCACCAGCAGGACTGGGACGCACCAGCACATAGACACACACACACAGCAGTAAGCTATAGTCGGCATGGGAAGACAGATTCCACCATCTTAAAAAGGAGGAGAGTAAATGTGATCGGTTTCCAACAACATGTGATCCTAGAGGTAAGCAGCAGGCTAGTAGAGATTAACTCTTGCTGGCTTGACCATTAATGAGCCCACAGCTGGTCGATGACCGAGCCTGCCTGTGTAACTCAGAAGCACCAGAGAAACAATAGGGTGGAGTGTCAGAATCTGTGGTGTGAACAGCGTCTAATGCCGCCATGACACTCGAGGAGTTTTGAGCAAAACTCCGCGTGACTCATACTTGATGGCCGAGATTGTTCTTGGCTTTTTTTTCTTTATTTACTCTCCTGTGCTTTTCTTAGACACTAGAGTGGACTACAATCTTGTTTTACAATGTGACGTACAGGAAAAGCTATGTCACCTTTGTGTAGCAAGATGTGATAATTGCAAATCATCTATTTTTATTGATATTATCAAAAGTTATATTTAAACTCCATGCACTTTATTGAACATATTCATAATATTGATTTATTGAATTGTTTTTATAGTTTCTACCCATCTCTTTGTTGCTGGCCGAGTCTGTGCTCATAGATCATGCAAAGAGGTTTTGTACACAATGGCGTCTTACTGTGATGCGGGGCTGACCATTACAATATTGGTTGTAGATGAACATTGGTTACCAACTTGCTGATGGTAATTGCTGCTTTGTGACCGAATTGTGAGAATGATAATTAAAACATTATATCATAGGAGAACCGTGGTAGCCTGCTTGCTGATGGTTTCCACTTTTAAAGGCTCATACCTTTTTATGTAATGCTTTAAAGGGAATCTGTCAGTAGGATCACCCTTCCTAAGCAGTCTTTATGGGCATGCTATAGACTTAGAGGGTTTAATAAAATGATACCTTTATCGCTATGATCTGATGTATTATTCCATAGCAATCCACATTTTTCTTAAAGAACTGTTAAAGGGATGATCCAAAGTAATTTTCATCTAAATCCCTGTATGTGTAGTGCCATGACCGAAACTAATTTCTAATATACTTGCAGTAAAAATTCCCTCACTGCTATTGTATTTTTATTTTCTCTACTTTCTCTCTGATGACTATTTGTTTGAGAATCGCAGTGCATGCTGGGATACTGAAACAAAATGTCATCAGGAGGCAGAGGATACGGTCACAGCCTCTGTCCCCACCTTGAAAGCATCATCAGTGAAGCTCATTTCAGGGGCTTAATTCCCTCACTTCTATTGTATTTTATTTTCTCTACTTTCTCTCTGATGACGCTTTGTTTGAGAATCGCAGTGCATGCTGGGATACTCAAACAAAATGTCATCAGGAGGCAGAGGATACGGTCACAGCCTCTAACCCCACCTTGAAGTGAAGCATCATCAGTGAAGCTCGTTTCAGGGGCTTGGCTAGTCCCTGCACATTGTGCACAATGACAGTGCACTCTCTGTTGTCAACTCAGATTAGCAGTAATGAGCTGGCAAGACAGCAGTGTGCACTATAAGTGCGCATTGAAGTGAAGCATCATCAGTGAAGCTCGTTTCAGGGGCTGGGCTAGTCCCTGCGCGCTACACACAATGACAGTGCACTCTCTGTTGTCCACTCAAATCAGCAGTAATGAGCTGGCAAGGGAGAAGTGCGCACTATCAGTGTGCACTGAAATGAAGCATCATCAGTCATCATTTCAGGGGCCAGGCTAGTCTCTGTGCATTGCGCACAATGACAGTGCGCATTGGCAGAATACCCAATGTGCAGAGACCAGTACTTCCCCCGCAATTGACGTCAGTGGATTCTACATCCCGGATATTTTGACACCTCGCACTGACTGCACAGTTCTCCGTTGTCGACTCGTTAATGCTGACAACAGAGTGCACTGTCATTGTGTACATCACACAGTGCACTTCTAGCAAGAACTAGCCTAGCCCCTAAAATGAGCATTACTGATGATGCCTCGTTTCATGTAGGGGGCAGGGGCTGCTGCTGTGAACAAAGCCTCTGCTTGTGATGACACTTTCTTTTCGAGTATCCTACCTTAGCATGTACTGGGATTGTGAAATAAAGCCACATCATGAAGGAAGTAGGGAAAAAATACAATAGCAGTTAGATAGTAGTGAGGGAAAGAGAGGAAAGTTTTAATGCAAGTATATTAAAAATTGGTTTAGATGAGAGCACTAAATAAATAGGAATTTAGGTGAAAATTACTTTGGCCTTCTGACCACCACTTTAAGATCTATGGGTCAGACATAGATCTCAGAACTAACACAGTACAGCAGAACTAAGCTTTGTCACCTTACAAACACATTTGCAGCTGCCGCTGTCCTCTCAGTGCTTCAGCCGCTGCTCACCAGCAGTCAGTGTGTGTGGGGAGGTAATGACAGTACAGCAGAACAGACAGCAGTGTAAGAGGACAACTGCAAATGTGTTTGTAATGAGACAAAGTTCAATTTTGCTGTACTGTTCTGAAATCTATGTCTGGCCTAATGATCTTAACTAGAGATGGGTGAATCTGCAGATATTCAGGACCGGAATTGATTACGAATATCTGCCTGGATGCCAATCCCCATATAAGTCTATAGGGACCCGAATATTGTGCTTTAAAATGGTGACAGAAAGGGCTACGGGGATTAGAGCAGGAGCTTTATACTTGAGTCTCCCACATGGCTGTAATGCTACTTGCGGGGCCACTCATTACCCTCTTACATATTCACTGCTTCCCCTGCCCACCAGTAGCCCTGGTGTCTGTGATTGGTGATTGATTGCAGTCAGACCGCACCCCCAATCTGTGTGACAGCGTTTGTGATTGCTTGGAATCACACATGCTGTAAATATCTCCTTAGTGGTGTAAAAATAAATAAAATTGTCGTAATATCCCCCCCCTTATTGTGACACACAGCACAGATAAAGTATACGGCTACAGGCTGCAGCCCCCAGCTGTGCGCTTATCTTGGCTGTGTATCAAAATAAGAGGAACCGCATACTGCTTTTTTTTAAATTGTTTAGGTAAATAATGTTAAAAAACAGCGTGCTGTTCCCCCAATTTTGATACCCAGCCATGGTAACGCTGACAGCTGGGGCTGTTTTTTTCAGGCTGGGGAGACCCATGGTTATTGCCTGCAGCCACCCAGAATTGTCGCATCCATTAGATGCAACAATCCCTGCACTTTACCCGGCTCATCCCGATTGCCCTGGTGCAGTGGTAATAAGAATAATATAAGGGGTTAATGACAGCTCACAGCTGCCATTGAGCCCTAGATTATTAATGATGAGGATCTATAAGACCCCCCCATTTCTAATACTGTAAGTGAAAAGAAATAAAACACAAACACCAAAAAAATAAATGATTTTAAATAAAATGCAAAAAACGCACCCTCTTTCTTCAATTTATTAACCTCAAACACCCAGTTCTGACGTAATCCACACAAAGTCCCACATCGATCCCGGCTGTGCTTCATCTTGCAGTTGCAGTGCTCAGGCACAGAACATGACCGCCCACTGCAGCTGCAGGCAGAGATGTCACTGAGTTTATGTGCGCTCACAGCTGGAAAATGTTAATGTCAGATATCAAGGTATAATTTATTCAACTGTTTATGACATGCATGGCCATATAGATGGCTTAGGAGGGTTGATCATGTAGCGCCCCTTAAGCCATCAGGGAGCTATAAGATTCTGCATCCCCACCAGGATGCAGGGCCTACCCCCTAGGGAGACCAGTGTCGGTAACAACAAAAAGCCAGGTAATCCTCAGTTTTTCCCCAATAATCCCCCAGACAATGGTACATAGCTAGGGTCGGACCAATGGATTGCCGCCTAGAGGTGGAGCTAATCCAGTCCACTAGTTGACCAGGTGGGAGGGGCAGACTGTGGACAGTAAGTCAGAGAAGTGAGTTAGGGGAGTGAAGGTGGATGTGAGGAGACGTTCTGATGCGGGTTAACGGTGACCTGGTACCCAGGGGAGTAGTTGCCGGTGGAGCGCGATGGAGTGCTCCCGGAACTACGCTCTGACGGGGTACAGGACCCTAGGACAGAAATGAGCTCCAAGCCGACCTGTTAACACCTGCACAGTGAGGGGACCATCAAGGACCTCACTGATCCTAAAAATCCGAAGACTCAGTAGCAAAGGGAGAACCGGGGACAGGACCAGAGACTCCATCCCCACAGCGTTCACGCTACCGTCATACGGACAGAAGTGGGAAGAAACACCACCGGATGGCGACCCCCAGTTGCTCTACGCCACGGGGACCCACTAACCAGAGACAGGTGCAGGGGAAGAAGGTACCAGATTACTACACTGCCACTGGAACAAAGGGGACCTGAAGGTGAAACCAGCTGGCCTCGGGTGACCAGTTACCACCAGAAAGTGAGTAAAGAACCAATTGCACTGAACCCCTTGTGTGGCCTACCTTCTTCTGACACCCGTCATTACACCTACCCTCTGGGGGCCAGCCCTGCTTGCAGAGGGCCTAACATCTAGGCTGCCACTAACACCAGCCCCAGTAGAGGATATTGTGCAGCGGCGGCTCCATCTATATAGCCCCAAAACCGCAAGTAGCGTCACGTATGAACACCAATCTAATCCCTAATAAATATATCCCCCTTTACAAAAAGGGTCCAGGGCACGGAACCGGGCAACGGCCACCAAAGTGACATTCCCAATATACATACTGGCCGGGACGGAGTACCCCATATCCCTGGGCGCGACAATCCTACTGACAAATTCCCAATAATACACCTAGTTATCTAGTATCCTAAAACAATATTGGTACAGCCTAATATCCATGGCAGACCTGGGGAGCTTTATTAGGCAACTTGTTACAATGGTGCACAGTAAAGCAAATCGTGTCAGTTGGGTGACTGAGATGATTCCCCCTTTCTAACTGTCTAGATGCTACGGTTGCTATTTACTGCGGCATCTAAAGGGGTTACCAGCCAAGTTCACTTGTGCATGTGCCTTTCTCATGATAGTAAGCCGAGGTGTGCCAACCACCGGAGAACATTGCCAATTTGTTATAACAAGTTGTGAGAAGGAGGCTGGGCCGGTCTGATCTGCCACTGTATACGCCTAGGGATATACATAAATGATAGGCTCCCAGTTACACTTATTTATGGATTGCCTCCAGCAAAGATGACTGGGCATTCAATACAGCCAAGAAAATTAGCAAAGTGAAGTATGCCAGCACAATGGAGGTAAGAATGCCCCGATCCGGCCCCTGTGAGATAAGCGGGAGGTTTCCCAACACAGAAAGCAAACCGACACCAGCAAAACTGATAGCAAGGCACAATGGATGGCATTGCTCATACTTGTCCGGCCTACGTGCCTATTCTTGAATTATTTACAGATCACACAAACTGTAGAAATAGTCTGGGTGTATCCTCAAGCAGTAAGGTAAAACAAACAGCACAGGCACAAATCTGGCTGCAAAAAAGCATCTATTGTGTGTGATAGAGCCAGCAATATCCATGTATTAAAGGGAAAAACCATTTATTTTTAATGCAAATTGTGTAATATTTCATTTTACCTGTGGTGGCGCTGCACAAAAACAGAACCCCTTCCACTAGGTTCCTGCAAAGACTACAACTACCGTAATTACTGTTAATGGCGCATGCGCTCACTATAGACATGTCACAGCGGCTCCGGAGCATGCACTCACAATATACAAGTCACAGCAGCTCCGGAGCATGCGCTCGGTATATACATGTCACAGCGGCTCTGGCGCATGCGCTCACAATATACATGTCACAGCGGCTCTGGCGCATGCGCTCACAATATACATGTCACAGCGGCTCTGGCGTATGCGCTCACAATATACATGTCACAGCGGCTCTGGTGCATGCGCTCACAATATACATGTCACAGCGGCTCTGGCGCATGCGCTCACAATATACATGTCACAGCGATTCTGGAGCATGTGCTTACTACAGTATATACATGTCACAGCGGCTCTGGCGCATACGCTCACAATATACATGTCACAGCAGCTCCGGAGCATGCGCTCACAATATACAAGTCACAGCAGCTCTGGAGCATGCGCTCGGTATATACATTCCACAGCGGCTCTGGCGCATGCGCTCACAATATACATGCCACAGCGGCTCTGGCGCATGCGCTCACAATATACATGTCACAGCGGCTCTGGCGCATGCGCTCACAATATACATATCACAGCGGCTCTGGCGCATGCGCTCACAATATACATGTCACAGCAGCTCCGGAGAATGCGCTCGCTATATACATGTCACAGCGGCTCTGGCGCATGTGCTCACAATATACATATTACAGCGGCTCTGGAGCATGCGCTCACAATGTACATGTCACAGCGGCTCTGGCGCATACCCTCACAATATACATGTCACAGCGGCTCTGGAGCAGGCGATCACAATATTCATGTCACAGCGGCTCCGGAGCATGCGCTCACTATATGCATGTCACAGCGGCTCTGAAGCATGCGCTCACTATATACATGGCACAGCGGCTCTGGAGCATGCCCTCACAATATACATGTCACAGCGGCTCCGGAGCATGCGCTCACTATATACATGTCACAGCGTCTCTGGAGCATGCCCTCACAATATACATGTCACCGCGGCTCTGGAGCATGCGCTCACAATATACGTGTCATAGCGGCTCTGGAGCATGCGCTCACTATATACATGTCACAGCGGCTCTGGAGCATGCGCTCACAATATACATGTCACAGCAGCTCCGGAGCATGCGCTCTCTATATATATATCACAGCGGTTCTGGTGCATGCGCTCTCAATATACATGTCACAGCGGCTCTGGAGCATGCGCTCACTATATACATGTCACAGTAGCTCCGTAGCATGTGCTCACTATATATATATATATATATATATATCACAGCGCTTCTGGTGCATGCGCTCTCAATATACATGTCACAGCAGCTCCGGAGCATGCGCTCGCTATATACATATCACAGCAGCTCTGGCGCATGCGCTCACAATATACATGTCACAGCAGCTCCAGAGCATGTGCAGAAAGGATATGAAGCTAGGGACGTGCACCTGTAGAGTGCATGCCTGGGGAGATGGCCGTCAATGCGAAAGAGCGGGATTTACTCAGCGATTGTCAGGCAGTTCAGACCAACAATCAGACTGAAAAAACACACAGTACACAGTGCCTGCACCAGCAGAATAGTGAGTGCAGCTCTGGAGTATAATACAGGAGGTAACTCAGGATCAGTAATGTAATATATGTACACAGTGACTGCATCAGCAGAATAATGAGTGCAGCTCTGGAGTATAATACAGGAGGTAACTCAGGATCAATAATGTATGTACACAGTGACTGCACCAGCAGAATAGTGAGTGCAGCTCTGGAGTATAATACAGTATATTCTAGATTAGTATTTAATAACTTACGGAGGCTTTAAAGCATTCGGCTTTTCATAAAGCATACTGGGAAACAAAAAGGAAATTATGTATTAGGTTAGCAGTTCATGTGCTGAGTAGTAGTAATAACATAATTTATCTAATCAGCAGTAGGTTTAGGATTCCAACATTGTTTTCTAAATACATGAAATATCCCGGCAGAAAAGGGAAGTTTTCTGCACAGGTTACAAAAAATTATAATATCCTCAAAAAGTTACATTTATTTCAGTAATTCAATATGTGTCGCCAGGGGTTAAGGGGACACCCAGAACCGGGCCAAGGGGTTGCTTCTGGAAAGGGGATCACGGTGTCGTGGCCCGGTCCGTGCTCCCTGGTTCCACAATAAAAAGGGGGGTTATGTTCGTGACGCCACCCGTGGAATGTGATCAGAGATGACCACCGCTGCTGCAGAACCTCCGGGGTGATGGAAGGCAGCTTGAGATGGGACGGCTCCCCACGGGTAGAGCCTTTTCCCCGGGGCAGTGTGTTAGTCTATGGGGGGAGTGCAGGACACGAGCACAATAAACAGGCAGACTCACGGTTTTGCAGTTTCTTTGTCCTTTACTGTAGATGGCATTCAGCAGAGTACTGTCCACGGAGTCTGTGAGGGGTTCAGGGCTTCTCCCACCCAGCCGGGCCGTTTTGGCTTCCTTGCCTGCACTGTGTGTCTGTGGCCCCGCTGCTGAGTGAACTATGCAGCTGGCTCTGCTCTGCTCTGCTCCTAGGTACCGACCTGACAGGCAACTCGAGTCCTTACTAGTATGTTCCTGAACTCTGCGTTTGTTGCTTGTGTCTGTGGTACAGGTGAAAGATCTGGAATCTTCACTTCTCTGGTGGTAACTGTGCAGCATGTAACCTGCAGTCTCGGATCCAGCATCCGTTCTGTGTGCTCCACTGGGGATGAGCTCAGCAATGCTCTGCCTCCCAGGAATGTTCTCTGTGTAATCTGTCTCCTTTCCTCAGACCCTCAGCTAGGCCTGGAATTGGTCAGTGGATCCTGAGGTGAGCTAAAGCCAGCTTCCAACCTGCAGAGATCTTGTCTCCTCAGTGCTCTGCACTGAACTTCCAAACTGAAACTACTGACCATTTCCTCCCCCCAGCAGAATGTACAGGGAAGCAGCTTGGTCTCCCCCTTCTGGCCAGGAGGTCTTGGTGTTGTGTGTGGGGAGTTAACCCTTTGTGTTGTTACTGTGGCAACCCTGGGGTGCCACATTCCCCCTTAGTGAAGAACAGTACTCCGGGACTGTGAAACAAACAAACAAGTTATCACAACAATTATATATATACAGAGTCTCAAAAGGAAAAAAATACAAAAACCTTAAAGCTCAAAAAGAGTCCAAAATGTTCAAAAATATGTAAGTGTTCATACAGTATAGTCTCTGTAGGTACTGGGCTTTTGGTCTTAACGTTGCAATTAAATAAACATTTCAATCAACAAACACTTCTTAAAGGTGTCTCTACTCTGGTCATAAGTGCAGTAGGCCTCACGGCCCTCGGGCCACCAACAATGTGATCAAGTTGTAACTCTCCGTGCTGCCACCTTACACCACTCTTCTCTCACCTTTTCTGTACACTAAACTGTTACGGTTTTTCATATAAACATTATAACATATGTACATTTTATATGCAATTCCACATTAGTCTTTATATCTTGCTGGTATCTGACCCTGAGTACTACGCTGTGACCTGCGTACTGCTGGTGTACTGGGTGTACTTAGCATAATGGTGTGGGTGGAAGTGTACCTATTTGGTGTTTCTGGTACTTGTGAGGATGGGGGGCTGACTGTAGGACTGGCAAGCTCACTGGGACCAGGAATCTGTTCTTCCTCTACGGTTTCAACTTCCAGTACTTCTTGTCTTGAGACTTCTTGTGGTATGGGTTCTGATTGTGGTTCCGCCACTTGAGGGAAGGCGATCATTGAGACTACTACTGCTCCATAGTAATTTGGCCATGTTTTTGGGAAATCTCCTAAGACTGTATGGAATACATCTTCTTCCTTCTTGACAGGTTGTACCTGTACGGGTAAGGTGACTTCTGGTGTCTTCAGGGTTTCAGGACACGGTTTGAGTTGATCTCTTGACACGACAGCTGATGTCCTTCCTTCATCCTTACTGATGAGACACACTTTGGGATTATCCATACTGGATGGTAAGACTGTATATGGGGTGGTTTCCCACTGATTATCCAATTTGTTTGTGCGCCGTTTCCTCTTGAGAACTTGGTCACCAGGTTGCAATGGGGTTGCTAGAGCATGCTGGTTGAAGGTTCTCTCCTGTCTTCCTCTAGCTTGTTGGAGACTTTTCTCTACGCACTCTTGTACTTGGCGATACTGCTGCTGACGTAGGGTATCCCAATTGGATTCTTGAACTTCTGCATCTGGCTTCAGAATTCCCATATCTAAATCAATTGGCAGTTTACCGGGCCTTGCACGCATGAGGTAAGCGGGGGTGCAGTTTGTAGAACTCACCGGGACATGATTGTACAAGTCCACTAGGTCTGGCAATTTCTCTGGCCATTGATTTCTTTCTGACTCTGGTAAGGTCTTCAACAGGTCAATCACAATATGGTTCATCTTCTCGCATAAGCCATTTGTTTGGGGATGGTATGCTGTTGTGCGGATCTTTTTACAGCCATACATGTTGCAGAATTCTTGGAAGATCTGTGATTCGAAAGCTGGACCTTGATCTGCAAGGACTTGTTCTGGGTAACCATGGGGTCTGCAAAAGTACGTCTGGAATGCTTTAGCTGCTGTTCTAGCTGTAAGGTCTTTCACGGGTACCACCACTAAGAAGCGTGAGTAATGGTCCACGATGGTTAAGGCAGAGACATAGCCGGACCGGCTTGGTGACAACTTGACGTGGTCTAATGCGACTAGCTCGAGTGGTTGCTTGGTTACTATGGACTGGAGTGGAGCTCTCTGGTTCTGTTGATCCTTTCTTCTGAGGTTGCATGGTCCGCATTTTCTACACCAATCTTCAATTGATTTTCTCATGCCAACCCAGTAGAATCTCTCTCTTAAGAGCACTTCCAACTTTTTCCAACCAAAATGACCAGCACCGTCGTGGTAAGCTTCCAGAACCATCTTGACGTCTCTCTTGGGCACGATGATCTGCCAGACCAACTCATGTGTTTTTGGATTGGTGTGCCTTCTACAGAGCTTCCCTTGGTACAGGAACAATTTACCTCTCTCTTTCCAGAGATGTTGTGTCTCAGCTGGGGCATTCTGATTAGGATAAGCACCTTGTTGTGTAAGCAGTTCTTTCACTAGCTTCACAGCTGGATCACTGTCTTGTGTGTCAGCCCATCCGTGGTGTGCCAATGGGTTGAGAGTTGCCTGCTGTTGTTTTTGGTAGACACTCGGTTGATACTGTCCCACCTTAGGATGGTGAAAGGCCGGCAGCTCAATTTCTTCCAGTCCCTCCGGTTCCTCTTCTACGTTCCCCGAGTGTGGCATCCGGGATAAGGCATCTGCATTCCCATTCTTGTGGCCTGCCCTGTACTTGATGACAAAGTTGTAGTTTGACAGTCGGGCTATCCATCGCTGTTCCAGCGCACCTAGTTTTGCAGAATCCAGGTGGGTCAACGGATTGTTGTCAGTAAAGATGGTAAATTCTGCAGCTGCCAGGTAGTGTTTGAAACGCTCTGTTACAGCCCAAACTACTGCCAGTAGTTCTAACTTGAAGGAGCTGTAATTCTCTGGGTTTCTTTCTGTAGGCCGGAGCTTCCTGCTTGCAAAGGCAATAACTTTCTCCTTGCCTTCCTGCTTTTGAGACAATACTGCTCCCAGTCCTACGTTGCTGGCATCCGTGTACAAAATGAAGGGTTGATGGTAATCTGGATATGCCAGGATCTCTTCTCCTGTCAGTGCCCACTTCAACTTCTTAAAGGACTCTTCTCTCTCATCACTCCACTGGAAAGGAGGATTTCGGGCTGCAGACTTCTTTGACTGTCCTACCAGGATGTCTTGAAGGGGAGCTGCTAGCTTCGTGAACCCTTTTATAAATCTTCTATAGTAGCCCACCAGTCCCAGGAATTGCCTCACCTCTTTCACGCTGGTGGGTCTCGGCCAATCTCTGATCACGGTAACTTTTTCAGGATCTGGTGCTACCCCTTCTGAGCTCACGACATGTCCCAGGTACTGTACCCTTGGCTTTAGAAGGTGACACTTGGATGGCTTGATTTTCATGCCGTATCCGGATAAGGCTTCAAACACTTCTGCCAGGTCTTGTAGATGCTGTTCATAGGTCTTGGAGTAGACTATGACGTCATCCAGGTACAAGAGGACAGTTTCGAAGTTCTTATGTCCTAGGCAGCACTCCATCAGTCGCTGGAAGGTACCAGGCGCGTTGCAGAGTCCAAACGGCATACAATTGAACTCACAGAGGCCCATCGGTGTGGTGAACGCTGTCTTCTCCTTATCAGCCTCTGCCACAGGAACTTGCCAATACCCACTAGTCAGATCTAGGGTGGAAAAGTAAGTAGCGGATTTTAATGCAGCCAATGACTCTTCTATCCTAGGTAATGGGTATGCATCCTTGTGTGTAATGCGGTTGATCCGTCTGTAGTCTACACACATCCTCATGGTCCCATCTTTTTTCTTAACTAGCACTAGTGGGGCTGCCCAGGGGCTACAACTGTCTCTTATTACTCCTGCTTCTTTCATTTCTTTGAGCATGTCTTTGGCGCATTGGTAGTGAGCCGGTGGTACTGGTCTATACCTCTCCTTTATGGGTGGATGGTTACCTGTGGGTATAGTGTGCTCTACCCCTTTGATCTGCCCAAAGTCTAATGGGTGTTTGCTGAATATTTGTTCATATTCCTTCACTACCCTGTATACTCCATGCTTTTGATGGGAGGGTGTAGAATCGGTACCTACATGTAGCTTTTGGCACCAATCCTCCAGCTTTCCCTCTGAGCCATTGTCCTCCGCCTGATTTGACGGCTTCAAGGGCTCAACGGTGGTGATGGCATTGTTATCAACCGTATATAGCTTAGCCATGGTAGCATACTTTGGTAGGGTGACCTCATCTTCCCCACAATTTAGAAGGCGTATTGGCACTCTTCCCCGATGTACCTCAACTATTCCTCTGGCCGTCAATACAGTGGGCCTACTGTCTGAGTACACAGGTTCTACCAGGGCCTGATAGTCTCGCCCTCTGATGCCTATTGCAGCTCTACACCAGACCAGCATTTCTGTTTTGGGAGGAATTACAATAGGTATTGGGTCACTTACCCTTGCACTGCCAATTTCACCTCCTGACATTTCTACCTGCTGCTTCAGCATCAAGGCTTTAATTTCCTTCTGCAGGAGTCTCTGTTGCCCAGGTTTGGCAGTCTCGACGATCTGCTGCAAGACAGTAATTACCTCTGCAAAACAATTTTCAATTACATTCATTCCTAGCAGCATAGTTGGTTCACGTTCTCGTCGGTCAACATCAACAATGATAATACCCTGATTCTGCAATTCTACTCTCCCAATCTTAATGGTCATTTCTCTGAAACCAACCTGTGGTACTAATTCACCATTGCTAGCCCATATATTCAATGCAACATTAGATGGACCACTGCTAACGTCTGAATCAGCCCAGTACCTCTTATAAAGGACATGCGGAATTGATGTTATTTGGGAACCAGTGTCCAGCAAGGCGTTGAGCGGAATGCCATCCAGCACGATGGGGATGACTGGACGTCCTCCCACATACTTGTCGTGCCAGGGTGAAGGACCTTGAGAGTTCATTCCTGAGGAGCGGCCCGCCTCCCCAGGGGATCCCCATTTAAAGCACATTCACGGGCAAAGTGACCTGGCTCCTTGCAACGGCGGCAAATGGGCTGTCCATCCGGCTGGTAGCGGTCGCTGGGTCGTCCTCTCGTCGCTTGGTATCTCCTAGGCCTCATCCACGGGACATCCTCCTTGCTGGTCGCCAGCTCAATCTTGGGTGCAGACTTGGATCCACGCAGCTCCTGGACGATTCTAGCCATGGAAGCAACAGTGTCCGTAAGGGCTTCAAGCTTTTGATGTAGAGCCTCATTAGTGATGGGCTCCAGGTGGTTAGCAACAGCCGCTGACATGGCCGATGTCACCGGCACTACTGGCTGCTGGGGTGCCACTGTAAGCTGTTGAACAGAGTCTATATCCTGCGGCTCCTCCACCTGCTGGAGGCGGATGGCTCTATCCTTTAGCTGGGCAAATGTTAGTCCTGGATCCTGGATCACCATCATGCTCAGTTGTCCCCGGTGGGAAGGGGATGAGAGTCCATCCAGGAATTGGTCTATCAGCAGCTTATCTGCTCCAGGGGCTAAGGCAGGTTCTGCTAATTTAAGTGCTCTGAGCGCCTCCTGCAAGTTTAAGGCAAAGTCTCTTGCGCTCTCTCTAGGTTTTTGCTTGCATCCAAAGAACCTCATTTTAGCCCGGCTGCCAGCAGTGGATTCAAAAGCTGCTTTTAGTCCAGCTATTATATGCTCTACAGTGTCCTTTGCATCGTCCGGCCAGGATGTAGCCTCCCGCTGGGCATTGCCAGTTAACTGTCCCATAAGCATACCAACACGCTGAGCTTCTGTCAGGGGGTACATGCTGTAGTAGATTTTTAGCTTTCCGATAAAGTCATTAAGTGTGTTGGGCTCACCTGAGTACTGCGGCAGCCACACTGCACCCGGGGTGTACGGCATCAGGAACGGCATGATAGGTGCCGCTGCACCACCGGGTACAACAGCGTCTCCCTGCTGCGACATCTTTGCGCCCCCTTAGTTAATTTCACCAGTCTTCTTGACAGCAAGCCTGGGACACTTTTCTGCGTTTTAGTTCGGGTCGCAGCACCTCCTCCACAAGCGGTGGGCGGAGTCTTAGTTTAGGCGCGATGTTTTCCCGCGCGTAGCAGGTAATGGCGTGATTAAAGATGGCGCCTGGAAAATTTTACCAATGATGTTTTTGGATTTTTCCAGGTATCTTTGCAAAGTTTAAAGTCCGTTCTTTGTTGCAACAATTCACAGTGCAAGTCTTTTATGCGATGCAATAAGTCTTTACAGGCGCACGTCACCCGGGTTGCAGCCGGGTCCAGTCCGCATCCTGTTCGTGACGCCAAAGTTGTGTCGCCAGGGGTTAAGGGGACACCCAGAACCGGGCCAAGGGGTTGCTTCTGGAAAGGGGATCACGGTGTCGTGGCCCGGTCCGTGCTCCCTGGTTCCACAATAAAAAGGGGGGTTATGTTCGTGACGCCACCCGTGGAATGTGATCAGAGATGACCACCGCTGCTGCAGAACCTCCGGGGTGATGGAAGGCAGCTTGAGATGGGACGGCTCCCCACGGGTAGAGCCTTTTCCCCGGGGCAGTGTGTTAGTCTATGGGGGGAGTGCAGGACACGAGCACAATAAACAGGCAGACTCACGGTTTTGCAGTTTCTTTGTCCTTTACTGTAGATGGCATTCAGCAGAGTACTGTCCACGGAGTCTGTGAGGGGTTCAGGGCTTCTCCCACCCAGCCGGGCCGTTTTGGCTTCCTTGCCTGCACTGTGTGTCTGTGGCCCCGCTGCTGAGTGAACTATGCAGCTGGCTCTGCTCTGCTCTGCTCCTAGGTACCGACCTGACAGGCAACTCGAGTCCTTACTAGTATGTTCCTGAACTCTGCGTTTGTTGCTTGTGTCTGTGGTACAGGTGAAAGATCTGGAATCTTCACTTCTCTGGTGGTAACTGTGCAGCATGTAACCTGCAGTCTCGGATCCAGCATCCGTTCTGTGTGCTCCACTGGGGATGAGCTCAGCAATGCTCTGCCTCCCAGGAATGTTCTCTGTGTAATCTGTCTCCTTTCCTCAGACCCTCAGCTAGGCCTGGAATTGGTCAGTGGATCCTGAGGTGAGCTAAAGCCAGCTTCCAACCTGCAGAGATCTTGTCTCCTCAGTGCTCTGCACTGAACTTCCAAACTGAAACTACTGACCATTTCCTCCCCCCCAGCAGAATGTACAGGGAAGCAGCTTGGTCTCCCCCTTCTGGCCAGGAGGTCTTGGTGTTGTGTGTGGGGAGTTAACCCTTTGTGTTGTTACTGTGGCAACCCTGGGGTGCCACAAATACAAAAAGGGAAACGCATACACCGTGTGCAGAATTATTAGGCAAATGAGTATTGTGATCACATGACACTTGTTATACATGTCGTCCTACTCCACGCTGTATAGGCTGAGAGCCAACTACCAATGAAGTAACTCAGGTGCTGTGCATCTCTGTAATGAGGAGGGGTGCGGTGTAATGACATCAGCACCCGATATAAGGTGTGCTTAATTATTAGGCAACTTCCTTCCCTTTGGCAAAATGGGTCAGAAGAGAGATTTGACGGGCTCTGAAAAGTCCATATTGTGAGATGTCTTGCAGAGGGACGCAGCAGTCTTGAAATTGCCAAACTATTGAAGCGTGATCACCGAATAATCAAGCGTTTCATGGCAAATAGCCAATAGGGTCGCAAGAAGCGTTTTGGGCAAAAAAGGCGCAAAATAACTGCCCATGAATTGAGGAAAATCAAGCGTGAAGCTGCCAAGATGCCATTTGCCACCAGTTTGGCCATATTTCAGAGCTGCAACGTTACTGGAGTATCACAAAGCACAAGGTGTGTCATACTCAGGGACAGGCCAAGGTAAGGAAGGCTGAAAACCACCACCTATGACCAAGAAACAGAAGATAAAACCTCAAGACTGGGCCAAGAAATATCTGAAGACTGATTTTTCTCAGGTTTTATGGACTGATGAGATGAGAGTGACTCTTGATGGGCAGATGGATGGGCCAGAGGCTGGATCAGTAAAGGGCAGAGAGCTCCGACTCAGACGCCAGCAAGGTGGAGGTGGGCACTGGTATGGGCTGGGATCATCAAAGATCAACTTGTGGGACCTTTGCGGGTTGAGGATGGAGTGAAGCTCAACTCCCAGACCTACTGCCAGTTTCTGGAAGACAACTTCTCCAAGCAGTGCTACAGGAAGAAGCCGGTATCGTTCAAGAAACACATGATTTTCATGCAGGACAATGCTCCATCACATGCATCCAACTACTCCACAGCGTGGCTGGCCAGTAAAGGTCTAACAGATGAAAAAATAATGACATGGCCCCCTTGTTCACCTGATCTGAACCCCATAGAGAACCTGTGGTCCCTCATAAAATGTAAGATCTACAGGGAGGGAAAACAGTCACCTCTGGGAGCAGTGTCTGGAGGCTGTGGTGGCTGCTGCACGCAATGTTGAGCATAAACAGATCAAGCAATGACAGGATCTATGGATGGAGGCTGCTGAGTGTCATCAGAAAGAAAGGGGGCTATATGGGGCACTCATTTTTTGGGTTTTGTTTTTGCATGTCAGAAATGTTTATTTCTAAATGTTGTGCAGTTATATTGGTTTACCTGGTGAAAATAAACAAGTGAGATGGGAATAGATTTGGTTTTTATTAAGTTGCCTAATAATTCTGCACAGTAATAGTTACCTGCACAAACAGATATCCTCCTAAGATAGCCAAATCTAAAAACCCCTCCAACTGCCAAAAATATTAAGCTTTGATATTTGAGTCTTTTGGGTGATTGAGAACATAGTTCTTGATCAATAATAAAATAAATCTTCTAAAATATAACTTGCCCAATAATTCTGCACACTGTGTATATAGAGTCATTACACACAGAGGGATCTATTCCTATATATTATATAGTCATTACACACAGAGGGATCTATTCGTATATATTACATATTTATTATGTGTAATGATTATATAATATATAGGAATTGATCCCTCTGTGTTTAATGACTCTATATAATATATAGGAATAGATCCCTCTGTGTGTAATGACTCTATATAATATATATGAATAGATCCCTCTGTGTATAATGACTCTATATAATATATAGGAATAGATCCCTCTGTGTGTAATGACTCTATATAATATATAGGAATAGATCTCTGTGTATAATCACTCTATATAATATAGAGGAATAGATCTCTGTGTATAATCACTCTATATAATATAGAGGAATAGATCCCTCTGTGTGTAATGACTCTATATAATATATAGGAATAGATCCCTCTGTGTGTAATGACTCTATATAATATATAGGAATAGATCCCTCTGTGTATAATGACTCTCTGTAATATATAGGAATAGATCCCTCTGTGTGTAATGACTCTGTAATATATAGGAATAGATCCCTATGTATGTAATAACGCCATATAATATATAGGAATAGATCCCTCTGTGTGTAATGGCTCTATATAATATATAGGATAGTTCCCTCTGTGTGTAATAACTATATAATATATAGGAATAGATCTCTCTGTTTGTAATGACTCCATATAATATATAGGAATAGATCCCTCTGTGTGTAATGGCTCTATATAATATATAGGAATAGATCCCTCTGTGTATAATGACTCTATATAATATATAGGAATAGATCTCTCTGTTTGTAATGACTCCATATAATATATAGGAATAGATCCCTCTGTGTGTAATGACTCTATATAATATATAGGAATAGAGCCCTCTGTGTGTAATGACTTTATATAATATATAGGAATCGATCCCTCTGTGTGTAATGACTCTATATAAGATATAGGAATAAATCCTTCTGTGTGTAATGACTATATAATATATAGGAATAGATCCCTCTGTGAGTAATGACTCTATATAATATATAGGAATAGATCCCTCTGTGTGTAATGACTCTATAGAATATATAGGAATAGATCCCTCTGTGAGTAATGACTCTATATAATATATAGGAATAGATCCCTCTGTGTGTAATGACTCTATATAATATATAGGAATAGATCCCTCTGTGTGTAATGACTCTATATAATATATGCGTTTCCCTTTTTGTATTGAATTACTGAAATAAATTAACTTTTTGAGGATATTCTAAATTATTGAAACTCCTCTGCCCGTGTCTTTATATTGCCCCCAATGAGTACAGGACACTCCTCCTTGGGGTTAGGTACGTGCCCACGATTACATTCTAAGAAAGGAGACG
Source organism: Anomaloglossus baeobatrachus (assembly GCF_048569485.1). NCBI lineage: Eukaryota > Metazoa > Chordata > Amphibia > Anura > Aromobatidae > Anomaloglossus > Anomaloglossus baeobatrachus. The sequence continues at coordinate 214,685,541 of NC_134361.1, read as the reverse complement.
GGCATTGTTCACAGAGGGGACATTTCTCCTACTGTGTAAGTACCAGAAGTATTCCTTTGTTGGTGTTTTTACCTCTCGAGAGAAGCAATGGGCAGATGTTCCAGCCGGGAGACACTGACATCAGTTTGGGCTTTTGTCCTGTGTAGAAAAGGGAGCGTTAAATGATATGTATTATTTTATAGGTACGGAGGGTGTTATATGAGAGGGTAGCAATTACTCACTGAGGATCGCAGATGGTTAATTGCGGATGCCACCTGCTCCTTTTCAAGTTGATCCTGGAGAAAAACAGCCTGCGGTCAGCCTCAACTGTCTGATAACAGAGAGCAATAGCTGCAATCTACCAAAAATAGCCAGTAACAAGAAATTGCCTGTTCACCTGGCTGATAACAGCGAAAAATAGTATAGTAAAGTTAAAGGAACACTGTAGGCAGAGCAGATACCGTGTTATGCCTGGTGCAGATATTGATGGGGCAGAGCGCATCGGAAATTCTTTCTTCATATGTACTCACCAACAAAAGGATGCCAGGGACAGCAGCACCAGGTAGATGAGGACACAAAAACACTTCCTCGTGGAGCTTTTTTCATCTAGAACAAAACAAAAATACAAAAACAAGTGAAACTGATGGGATCTGACGACAAGGCCTTCAACTATGGTAAGTTGTGTACACAGCTGTAGTCTCCGGTGCGGTGTCTGGGGCTTTCTCATGGGGTTTGGTCTCCTTATTGCTACAGAGCAATGTTAATAATTCAAGGTTACTCCCCATCTGACAATTATGCTGCGATGTAAAGCATGGGGGAAGAACAAAGGAGAAGCCTTAGCTGTCATGTTTGGTACAGGAAGGGAAACCCTGTGTTAAGGGAAGGGGGAGATGGTGACCCCTGACCAAACCTACCACTGTTCCCTGAAGTCCCTCACCACCCTAGATAGGTTACCACCTATGCATCAAGCAGGATACCTGACCCTAGATATCCCTAGTGCTGGGCCCTGGGGTCCCTCACCACCCTAGATAGGTTCCACACCTATGCACCGACCGGATACCTGACCCTAGATATCCCTACTGCTGGTCCCTGGGTTCCCTCACCACCCTAAATAGTTTCCACACCAATGCATCAAGCAGGATACCTGACCCTAGATATCCCTAGTGCTGGGCCCTGGGGTCCCTCACCACCCTAGATAGGTTCCACACCTATGCACCGACCGAATACCTGACCCTAGATATCCCTACTGCTGGGCCCTGGGGTCCCTCACCACCCTAGATAGGTTCCACGCCTATGCACCGACCGGATACCTGACCCTAGATATCCCTACTGCTGGGCCCTGGGTTCCCTCACCACCCTAGATAGGTTCCACACCTATGCACCGACCGAATACCTGACCCTAGATATCCCTACTGCTGGGCCCTGGGGTCCCTCACCACCCTAGATAGGTTCCACACCTATGCACCGACCGGATACCTGACCCTAGGTATCCCTACTGCTGGACCCTGGGGTCCCTCACCACCCTAGATAGGTTCCACACCTATGCACCGACCGGATACCTGACCCTAGATATCCCTACTGCTGGGCCCTGGGTTCCCTCACCACCCTAGATAGGTTCCACACCTATGCGCCGACCGGATACCTGACCCTAGATATCCCTAGTGCTGGGCCCTGGGGTCCCTCACCACCCTAGATAGGTTCCACACCTATGCACCGACCGGATACCTGACCCTAGATATCCCTACTGCTGGGCCCTGGGGTCCCTCACCACCCTAGATAGGTTACCACCTATGCATCAAGCAGGATACCTGACCCTAGATATCCCTAGTGCTGGGCCCTGGGGTCCCTCACCACCCTAGATAGGTTCCACACCTATGCACCGACCGGATACCTGACCCTAGATATCCCTACTGCTGGGCCCTGGGGTCCCTCACCACCCTAGATAGGTTCCACACCTATGCACCGACCGGATACCTGACCCTAGATATCCCTACTGCTGGGCCCTGGGGTCCCTCACCACCCTAGATAGGTTCCACACCTATGCACCGACCGGATACCTGACCCTAGATATCCCTACTGCTGGGCCCTGGGTTCCCATACCACCCTAGATAGGTTCTGCACCTATGCATCAAGCAGGATACCTGACCCTAGATATCCCTAGTGCTGGGCCCTGGGGTCCCTCACCACCCTAGATAGGTTCCACACCTATGCACCGACCGGATACCTGACCCTAGATATCCCTAGTGCTGGGCCCTGGGGTCCCTCACCACCCTAGATAGGTTCCACACCTATGCACCGACCGGATACCTGACCCTAGATATCCCTACTGCTGGGCCCTGGGGTCCCTCACCACCCTAGATAGGTTCCACACCTATGCGCCGAGCAGGATACCTGACCCTAGATATCCTTAGTGATGGGCCCTGGGTTCCCTCACCACCCTAGATAGGTTCCACACCTATGCGTCGAGCAGGGTACTTGACCCTAGATATCCCTAGTTCTGGGCCCTGAGTTCCCTCACCACCCTAGATAGATTCTGCACCTATGTGCCAAGCAGGATACCTGACCCTAGATATCCCTAGTGCTGGTCCCTGGGGTCCCTTACCACCCTAGATAGGTTCCACACCTATGCGCCAAGCAGAATACCTGACCCTACATATCCGTAGTGCTGGGCCCTCACCACCCTAGATAGGTTCCGCACCTATGCACCGAGCAGGATACCTGACCCTAGGTATCCCTAGTGCTGGGCCCTGGGTTCCTTCACCACCCTAGATAGGTTCCACACCTATGCGCTGAGCAGCATACCTGACCCTAGATATCCCTAGTGCTGGACCCTAAATAGGGAACCTGTGGGATGAGCTCTTCGAAAATCCGACTAAACACTAGGGAAGACATAAGGAGGACACACGGGTGGGGATGGAAGCATGAATTACTTATCCACAGATGACTCAGGTAGAAGTTCAGCAATGATACTACATAGGAGTACAAGCCACCTGCTTGCAACCAGAGCTTGAATGAACTGAATAATATCACCAGTCCAGGGAAGATGGGAGTATTTAAACACATGGAGAATACTAATAATCAGCAACTGGATGGAAGGAGAGCTCTGCTGGGTCCTAAAGGGGAAGAGATGAAAACCCAGCAGGAAAGCTGCCTATTACAATCAATACTAACAGCAGGAACAATAGAAAGTCAGGGAGAATTTTGTGCAGCCAAATGCTGTGACCCTCTATTGCCAGAAACCACATGACGGTCACCCACTACACACCCGTGACACTAACTTCTATGGAGTCAGTATGTGAGTTTCAGACCACCTCCAATTCCAATAAGCAATGCAGCCAAGCTAGAGTCAATGAGGCAAATCAGGTAAACTGCCGCTGCAATGCCGTGTCCTGGGGGCTGTTGTGGTTTTTTTTGGTTTGTTTGTTTTTATGTTTCTATTGGGGGAACATATAAGTTTTTGCTCATTTTTTACTACCACAGGGTAAACAATACAATCCTGGAGCTTAACAATATAGGAAATATATATATATATATATATATATATATATATATATATATATATTTATTTGGCTGTTCAAGTACGCACACAAATATTTGTTTCTTCATTTATTTATTAGGTGGGGTGATGTGATTTTTTATTTTTTTTACATATTTGTAACATTTTTTTTTCGTATATTTTTTTAGCCTCCCTAAAGGACATCCCGTTACACATTACATATCATAGGGGAAACATTGCACAACGATAAGTCCTAGGCAGCAAGCCCGCTGCCTGGGGGTTATACTTGACACTGATCTCTCCGTCACTTCCTATATACAATCTCTTGCCCGCTCCTGCCGCTTGCACCTCAAGAACATCTCTAGAATCCACTCCTTTCTCACTATGGAAACGACAAAAACCCTCACCGTGGCCCTGATCCACTCTCGCCTTGACTACTGTAACTCTCTATTAATTGGTCTCCCCCTAACTAGACTCTCCCCTCTACAGTCCATCCTCAATGCAGCAGCCAGGGTCACCTATCTGGCTAACCGCTACTCTGATGCCTCTGCTCTGTGCCAGTCATTGCACTGGCTGCCCGTATATCACAGGATCCAATTCAAACTGCTTGTTCTCACCCACAAATCTCTCCATAGTGCGGCACCCCCTACATCTCCTCCTCATCTGTCTATCACCTACCCGTCCTCTCCACAGTGCTGCACTCCCTACATCTCCTCCTCATCTGTCTATCACATACCCGTCCTCTCCACAGTGCTGCACCCCCTACATCTCCTCCTCATCTGTCTATCACATACCCGTCCTCTCTACAGTGCTGCACCCCCCCTACATCTCCACACTCATCTCTTTCTATCACCTACTCATCCTCTCCACAGTGCTGCACCCCCTACATCTCCTCCTCATCTGTCTATCACATACCCGTCCTCTCCACAGTGCTGCACCCCCCTACATCTCCTCCTCCTCTCTATCACCACAAAGCTCTCCACAGTGCAGCACGCCCCTACATCTCCTCCTCCTCTCTATCACCACAAAGCTCTCCACAGTGCAGCACCCCCCTACATCTCCTCCTCCTCTCTATCACCACAAAACTCTCCACAGTGCAGCACCCCCCTACAACTCCACCCTCCTCTCTATCACCACAAAGCTCTCCACAGTGCAGCACCCCCCTACATCTCCACATCTCCACCCTCCTCTCTGTCTATCATCCCACCCGTTCTCTATGCTCTGCAAATGACTTTCGACTAACATCCACACTAATTCGAACCTCCCACTCCCGAATCCAAGACTTCTTCCGAGCTGCACCAATCCTCTGGAACGCTTTACCCCAAGAAGTTAGGACAAATCACAACTTACTCAGCTTCAGACGCACCCTAAAAACGCCTCTTTTTAGGGCGGCCTATCACACTCCCTAGCCGAACTAATTTCACCTAATCCCTCTACAACTTCTCAGAACATAACCCCACGTCAAACTCCATGGCACCCAAATGCATCTCAAGGCTCTGGCCAACTGGTCCAGGAAGCCATTATCTATCCCCTATTTCCTTGAGATGGCTGGATTGTCATTGTAAATAAGCACTTGTACCTTGCCCCCCCCATCTCATTGTAGATTGTAAGCTCTCACGAGCAGGGTTGCCTTTTTTTCCCTTTTAAATATTATATCTTCTATAATTGTTACTTGTTTGTATATGTTTATGTATATGATATGTATATGAGCCTCCTGAATTGTAAAGCGCTGCGGAATATGTTGGCGCTATAGAAATAAAGATTATTATTATTATTCTCCTGGCGTTATGTAAATGCCCATCTCCCGTTTGGGCACCCGGACACATCAGTCACCCGAAAGGGAGACCTGATGCCTCCCTCAGGGCAAGTAGGACACACTAGGTGGGCGGAGTCAGGCGGAAAGGCACGCCCACCGAGGAGACTACTGTCCTGAGGCAGGAAATACAAGCAGTTTTAAGTCTAGAGTTCAAGTTGATAGTTGGAGTTGTAGAGCTGTCAGGGACCCGGGTAGGAGCCTGGGACCCTTGAAACGTCAGGCAGGCAGACGGTGGTGGCCGCCTGCAGGAGTACCGGTGTACGACCGGCGGAACTGTAGGGACCGGGCAGGGTTGGAACCCGCCGGACCTGAACTGGGGAGTCAACCGTGTACCGGAGCACCAGAAACCGGGTACTCAGACCCCGTCCTAGCTTGGAAGCCACTGATTGCAGTCTGGACCTCATGGGTTCATCCTCACCCAAAGTCCCGAAAGAAGGTAACAGCCCACCATTACGGGGTGAGAGCCACTGCCGAGGGCCAAACACCCGACGGGCCAGCGCCTGCGGGCAACCGGGGGCTCCTCCGGCAGCTGAACGCCAGGGAGCGGGCTACCACTGTCCAGACAGGGGAGCCAACAGCCAAAACAGGTGCAAGGGAAAGGGGCCACCATCAGCCTCACAAGGGACACAAGCAGCCGGCTGCGGGACCCGACCATACCCGAACTTTGGTTTACCAGTGACTCTGAGTGGGAATTAATCGTGAGTACACCAGTGCCATCCGGGCAAAGCATCATACCGCAGTACGGCACCTTGCACCCCGACTTCATCATCGCCCGTCCCACCGGGCCCCGGGACACACCGCCCCTACCCACGGAGGGGCTAACATCCAGGCTGCGGCCGCAACACCGCTCCCGGGATCCCCCTTCACCCCAGCCGCAGCGGTGGTGCATCCCGTCACCACAACCCGTGGGTGGCGTCACGGCTCACCCGACACCCACCGTACACCACCACCCCCACTGCTTCCCCTTAACGGAGTGACGTGGCTCCCGGTCTGGAGGCGCTCGAGCCACCGACAACCCGAGCCCGGACCTCGAGCGGCCCGGCCCGGCGAGGGAGCAGCCGAGCCCTCTCAGGGCGGTACACATCCACTCCTTTCTGGCGTCACAATTATATAACCGTGATTACTGTAACACCAACTCATTTAGTAAGAGTGAGTCATCACCACCCGTATTCCTATATTTGATGCACAGCACGTAATAATCCTAAACCTGCCGGTCATCAGGACTTTGCATTGCAAATCCCATCATTTGCAGTGGAAACACATTTACATGGCGGCCGGTAATGTACTCAGTGCAACTTGTCATCATTATTCACTCAGCAGAATCACTGACGCTGATCTACCGACATTATAGGCAGCTCTTTGCTGAAGTATTCAACCCACTGAAATGTCAACTGATTGGGTCCTAGGCGGTCATGTTGTTTTATCAGGTCTGCTCTCTGACCCTGGCCTTTAGCACTTCTACAATAGGCTGCTGATAAGTCTTTGGCTTTGTGATCTTCTTTTGTTTCTATGGTAACGAATGTCACATCACATGAAAGCCTTACGTGTCTAATATATGTTTTCAAAATTTTGTGTTTGTTGCTTATGGCAACAGTGTTCTCCGCACGCGGGAAAACAAAATGCGATATTCACAGCAACTGAGAGCAGAGGAGTGATAAAATTCTTGTATCTACAAGTAAAGTCCGCAAAGGATATTTTGTCATCTGGTAATGGAAATATAGGAGGTTTCCACATTACTGGTAACACAAAGGCTCTGGAAAAACACTGTGGCTCCCCCTTCAAAAAAGAAAGCCAGCAAACTCTGTGATCTCAAAGCAAAATGCCCCATCACTTTTGAGTCCCACAATGTGCCTAAACCACAGTTAGCATCCACATGTTGGGATTAATGTAGTGAGGAGAGCTGACTTAATTTACGGGGTGCAGGTCTCCAGAATCGCAAGCTGGGCACAATGTACGGGCACTACAATGTACTGGGCACAACAAGGACTTATTTGCAATTTTTAATTCGGAAAATTTCACTGCATTTGATACCATGGTTTTCCACTACACCCATAGATGAATTCACAGAAGGGTGTAATTTCCAAAATATGGTCACTTGAGGGGGTTCCTGTTGTTCTGGCACTTAGGGGCTCTGCAAATGGAGTTCGCAAACTATTCTAGGAAAATCTGCGCTCCAAAAATGAAATGGCGACCTTCCCTCCCGAGCCCTGCGGTGTGGTCATACTACTGTGCAGTCAAATGTAGAGTATTGCCACGTTCAGGAGAAATTGTGGGGCCTTTTTTTTTACCTATTCCTCTTGTGAAAATTAGAAATCTTGGGTTATAACAACATTTTAGTGGTAAAAATGTAATTATTTTTTCTTCACCGCCCAATAGTATAACATTCTGTGACACACCTGTGGTGTCAATATGCTCACTGCACCCCTAGATGAATTCATTGAGGGGTGCAGGTTATACAATGGGGTCACTTGTGGGAGTTTTCTGCTGTTTTGGAATCTCAGGGGTTCTGCAAATATAACATGGCACCCAAAAACCATAACAGCAAAATCTGATCTCAAATATGGCGCTCCTTCGCGTCTTCATTTTGTACTGTGAATCAAAAGTAGTTTTTGACCACATATGAGATATCAGCGTTATCAGGAGAAATTGCACAACAAATTGTATGGTGCATTATCTCCTGCAACCCTTGTGAAAATGAAAAAATTGGGGTTAAAGCAACATTTTTGTGGCTAAAAATGTATTTTTCATTTTTTACAGCTTAATGTTATAAAATTCTGTGAAGCCTCTGGGGATTCAAGGTGCTCACCAAACATCTAGATAAATTCCTTGAGGGGTCTAATTTCCAAAATGGGGTCACTTGTGGGGAAGCTCCACTGTTTAGGTACCTCAGGGGCGCTCCAAACACCACATGGCATCCGCTATCGATTCTAGCCAATTTACATTCAAAATTAAAATGCCACCCCTTCCCTTCCAAGCCCTGCCGTGCACCCAAACAGTAGATTTATACCACATATGAGGTATCAGTGTACTCAGGAGAAATTGCTCAACAACTTTTATGGTGCACTTTTTCTTATGACCCTAGTGAAAATACAAAATTTGGGGCTAAAATAACATTTTTGTGGGAGAAAGTAAAAATGTTTCCTCATTGGATTAGTTTCTGTAAAGCATCTAAAGGGTTAATAAACTTGTTAGATGCGGTTTTGAGCACTTTGAGGGGTACAGTTTTTAGAATAGGGTCATTTTTTGAGAGGCCTAGGTGACAGAAAATGTCTAAGCCACTTCAAATGTGATTTGGTCCCTAAAAAAACGATTTTGTAAATTTTGTTGGAAAATGTAGAAATTGCTGATAATTTTTTTCCCTTTCTAATGTCCTAACAAAAAAAAAAAAATATGTTTCAATAATTGCACCGATATAAAGTAGAAATGTGGTGAATGTTATTTATTAACTATTTTATGTGTCGGATTTAAGGGGATCAAATTTCAAAGTTTTGAAAATTGCAAAATTTTCCAAAATTTTTGATAAATTTCCAATATTTTCACAAATAAACGCAAAAAATATTGTCTTAAATTTACTACTATCATGAAGTACAATATTTCATAAAAAAATGTCAGAATTGCTGGGATTCGTTGAGGCTCCAGAGTTATCACCTCATAAAGAGACACCGGCTGGAATTGAAAAAAATGGCCGAGTCTGGAAGGTGAAAACCAGGGTAAAGGGGTTAATGGTGCAGAATTTTTGCATTCTGTGAGCGAAATATACTCTTTCTATGCATCTTGAACTCCAAATTAATAAGATTTGTTTTACGAGCGCTTGGGAAATCATTGCAGCACACACCCGCTTTGTGGTGTACTGAAAGTTTCTGCTTCAGTACATCATGTGACCAGTTTATATAGTACCTCAAACAAAGAAATAAACTCCTCCGAACTATTCACCAATAAGAACAATAGGGGCATGACATGTGACCAGTTTATATAGTACCTCATACAAAGAAATAACTCCTCCGAACTATTCACTAATAGGGACGATAGAGGCGTGAACAAAATGGATTCTATTCTCTCACAACTATTTTGGCACTTAGAGTAATAGTAACCACCGAAGAATTCCTATAGGATGGAACTGGGCCAAACCAAGACCAGTACGGAAACTGCAACTGATTGGAAGGGGGCTGGGTGCAGGGCAAAGTGCTACACATCCACTGTTGAGTGAAGGAGATGACATCGAATTCCATTGTTTCCTATTCAACCCCTTCATGACATCCACTGCAGATGTATGTTGGAAGCGGATGCATGGAGCTAGGTGAGCTTGCCCCATACCTGGCAGGTAATGGCTGTGTGTTACAGCCCAGACCACCTCTAACAATCGCGAATAGAGGTGGTGTTACCCTGTTAAATCCCGCTGTCAAACCAAACTCTGATTTAACATGTCCGACATGGGGGTGCACCATTTTAAGTGCCCATGACGTGATCGCGGGTTGCCGATGGGCTACTATGACAGCAGGGGGTTGTCTGAAGACCCTTGTGCCTATCATAGCGGCGCTCCTCTGCAACCTGCCTGTGCCCTGGCTTCAGAGGCGACTGTGATTTTTACTATATCCAGCAATACTGTGGTATTATTTTATACAGCACAAGGGGTCAGACGATCGCATATTCTAGTCCCTTAAAGGATGACCATTAAGGATAGTGAAAAAAAAAAAAAGTGTTTAAAAAAATTATTAAAAAATAAACTTAAAAATATTTAAATTAAAAATAAAAGTATAAAAAAACTCAAAGTTGTATCGCCACATTCAGAAAAGTCTGATATACTATATAAATAAAATATTATTTTAAATATAAATAAAATATAATATATTATATTTTATAAAATGTAATATATTATAAAATATATTAAATATAAAAATAATTAACCCGATCGGTAAACACTGTAAACAAAAGAAAAATTCAAGAACGACAAAATTGTATTTTTTGGTCACTGCACTAACACAAAAAATGCTGTAAGAAGCGATGAAAAAGTCATATCTATCCCAAAATGGTGTCAATGAAAATGTTGTCTCACCCACGCAAAAGCTGTGACAAGGCTTAATCAATTGAAAAGTGAAAACGTTACATTTCTTGGAAAATAGCGACATAACCCCTCCCCCTTAAATTTTGTTTTTGCAAACTTCTGATTTTTTATTTTTTTTTTAGACAACCCCGCTCCCCAAATTTTTTTGTTTTTCCAAGTTTCTTTTTTTGTTTCCAGACAACCCTTCCCCCAAAATTTAGTTTTGCAAACTTCTGATTTTTTTTTTTTAGACAACCCCTTTCCCCCAAAATTTTGTTTTTGCAAGTTTCTGATTTTTTTTCAGACAACCTCTCCCTAAAATTTAGTTTTGCAAACTTCTGATTTTTTTTCGTTTAATATTTCTTTATTGTTTTCAAGAAAAATTATATAACAAAGCATGAATATAGATAATTTTGTAGTGCTCGGTTTTACAGAATATGGAAAAGTTGCAGTTTGGTCTGGGCATTTAAATCTTATACAGCATATACTACAGTGAACTTTATCGTAGGTTTTACAAGAAAAATTCTTCATAACATCCTTAATGGCATCTTATCCCAAGTATATATCAATCATTTATCTTTTGTTCTATTTAATATGTAGATGGCAATATCATTCTGTATAATCTTGCCATATATTTCAACAAGTAAACCTATGTACACTAATTAGATAAGCAAGAGAAGGAAAAGAGGGGAAAGAAAGAAAAGCAAGGGATGAAAGGAGAAGAAGAGGGAGAAAGAGAAGAGAAAGAAGGAAAACACGAGAAAGAGAGAGGGGGAGATTCTGTAGGGTTCTGTAACGTGGCACCATGCCATCCTCCCATCAGGAGGGCCACTTCGCCCCGCCAAACATCAGTGTGGCAGCGTGCCCGTGTGTAACCAGGATTGGAATTGTTGTGTTTCTCTGAATTGAAGCCACGGATACCAGGTGGAAAAGCATAGTGAGTCTCTCCCTTCATCAAATTCTCTTATCTCTTCCAAACGTCTCAGGGCATCCATAGCCCCCACCCAGTCTGCTCTTCTCAATGTATAGGTGGACCTCCAATGTTTCGGTATGATCTGTCTCATTGAAATCATGATGTATGAGAGCAGACCTCTCTTCACCTTAGAGATTCCCCCCCCCCCCCCCCCCCGTACATTGAGAAGAGTGCCACTTCCGGTGAGGGTGTCACTCCCACTTGATGTAAATGATTATAGAGAGCAAAGACGTCTTCCCATAATCCCTGGATCCCTGGACAAGACCACCAAACATGCAGCATTGTGCCCACCAAGGTCTGACACCTCCAGCAAGTGTCTGAGACCTCTGGAAACATTCTGTGGAGCCTGGCGGGCGTCCTGTACCACCGTGCAAGGATTTTATAGTTGAGTTCCTGCATTCTACATGAGATAGTGGATTTGTGTGTTAGGTTAAATGACTTATACCACTGTTCTTTGGAATTAGTCTTTCTCAGTTCTGACTGCCATTGCCCTACATACTCGGGCAGGTCCCCCCCGTCCCTCCAGACACTGTTATGTTGTAGATTATCGAGACTGTGTGGGGAGGTGTTTCTCGAAGGAAACATAGTCTGTCAAATGGAGTCAAGTCCTTAAACTTCTGATTTTTTTTTAAGACAACCCCTCCCCCCCAAAATTTTGTTTTTGCAAGTTTCTGATTTTTTTTTTTCAGACAACCCCTCCTCCCCAAAATTTTGTTTTTGCAAGTTTCTGATTTTTTTTTTCAGACAACCCCTCCCCCCTAAAATTTACTTTTTTGAAAACTTCTGATTTGTTGTTTTTTTCCACCAGTAAAATAATAATAATAAAAAATATCTTGTAATCCTACTGATGAGGAGACTCATACTGCGAGGTCATTTTTACCACAAAATATACATCGAAGAACAATTTCTCAAAAAAAGCAGACATTTGGGGGGGAGGGGTTTTGCAATCTTTCCCCATTTGGAATTTTTTCTTGTTTTCTAGTACACTATTTTGTAGAATGAATGGTGTCACTGAAAAGTACAACTCGTCCCGCAAAAAAACAAGTCCTCGTGTGTCTGTGTGCACAAAACAATAAAAAGAAGTTATGAGTCTGGGAAGAAAAGGAGTAGAAAATGAAAGTGCAAAGACGGAGATTGGTGCCGTCGCGAAGGGGTTAATACATGGGCACAACTCATATAAAAAAAAAAGGTTTCTGGCTAAAGGTTGCCCTAAGGACCTGAAGATCCAGATTGACGTCCCAGAAGGAAAGTAGTAAAAAAAAGAAAAAGACTGGAGATTAGATAAAGAAAGGAAGGAAAAAAAAGATAAAAATCTCCACATTCCATGGAGACCATGAATCCATTACAAACATATTGTGCAAATATCTTTTGCTATTTTTTCGTTATCCGTCCAGACCATTAGGAAAAGGACGAATAAACACACACAACATCAAAAATGGGATAATACAATTGTTCTACCGCGCACCATAAATAATAATAATTAATAATAATAATAATTATTAATAATAATAAAGATCCTGTTGAACCTAACAGAACGAATCCCTGAATCTCATCCAATATCATTTCAGGAGGTTGGTTAATGGAGAATTCTTTTTGGCTCTTAAGCTAAGTACTTTGTCCCCCGAGGGGTTAAATGAAACCTCTACGAGCACATGCCCATAATAGATGACTAATTGCATTTTGTTTTTTTTTGTTTTTTTGCTATCTTCATCTTGGGATGGTTTATATAATGTCCCTTTCTTTATTTGTCTTATGTTGATCCATTGAGTGATCAGGTTTTGATGCTCAGTTTTCTTGAATCACGGCTGCATTTATATGTTGTATTAGGCACGGTAGCTCAGTGATGAGCACTATACAGTGGCTCAGTGGTGATCACTATATGGTGGCAGATATCACTATTTGATAGATCAGTGGTGAGCACTATACGATGGCTCAGTGGTGAGCACTATACAGTGGTTAGCACTATATGGTGGCTCGGTGGTTAGCACTATACAGTGGCTGAGTAGTTAGCACTATACGGTAGCTCAGTGATGAGCACTATATGGTAGCTTGGTGGTGAGCACTATACAGTGGCTTGGTGGTGAGCACTATACGGTGGCTCGGTGGTTAGCACTATACAGTGGTGAGCACTATACGGTGGTTTTGTGGTGAGCACTATACGGTGGCTTTGTGGTGAGCACTATATGGTGGCTCGGTGGTGAGCACTATACGGTGGCTCGGTGGTGAGCACTATACGGTGACTCAGTGGTTAGCACTGATGCTTTGCAGCGCTGGGGTCCTGGGTTCACATCCTACAAGGACAACATCTGCAAGGAGTTTGTATGTTTTCCCTGTGTTTGCGTAGGTTTCTGCCATGGTCTCCGGTTTTCTCCCATACTGATAAGGACTTTAGATTGTGAGCCCCAATGGGGACAGAGTTGTTGATGTATGTAAAGCGCTGTGGAATTAATGGCGCTATATAAGTGAATAAATATATTTTTTATTATTATTATAATTATTATATAATGTCCTTATTATTATATATTCCTTTTTTAATTATTCCTTTTTTTAATTATTATAAATAAATAAATAAATCTTTTTTATATAGCGCTAACATATTCCGCAGCGCTTTACATTCATCAGGAACACTGTCCCCATTGGGGCTCAAAATCTAAAGTCCCTTTCAGTATGTCTTTGGAGTGTTATTATATAATTTCCTTTTTATGTATTATATATTTATCGGGTGTGACGTCACTACTACCCTCATCAGAGCTGCACCGCCGCACCAGGTGAGCAGATTCCATCTTCCCGCTTTCTTATCCCTGCACCTCTGCTATGTGCACACGTCATGGATTTACTGCAAATATTGATATAATTTTAGCAGGAAACCCCTGCTTAAAAGCATTAACGTTTTTGCCACATTTTTTAAATGCGTTCCCCCCCACCCCCTCCATTCATTAGAATAGGCTGCAAAAAACAATGCTGGAAAATAGGAACTGCTTATAATCTGCATGAAAAAATAGATGACGTGTACGTGAGACTCCAGGAATCTCATTTACTCTGCTGGTGCTAGGAAAAAACGCGACAAAACCGCCGTAAATACTCATGGTGTGCACAGATATTCTATGTTTGCATAAGTCTTGGCGCCTACAGAGTGCTGCTGTATCCTTTTGTTTGTGTTTTGCGTAGTCTTAGCAGCTTGCACCTGTTCACACTTGCTATGTTTGAAGATGCAGTTTTTGGGTTTCTTTGGAGGGGGGGACGTTGCAGCATATATTGGAGGTATAGTCGGCCTCCTTTTCTCTCCGCCCATCACCACAGAGTGGTTTTATCCAGTGCCAGATCCTATCTGCCGACATATTTGTAGGCGTTTAGTCCAGGAGCGGCATGACACTAGTATAGGGTCCCATCAAAGAAAGGTCACCTTGCCGTGGTTGATGGGCTCACAAGAATTGACCAATTTTTGCTCAAAGAACATTAATTTTTCTAAGTACCGTATTTTATGGTTTGTAAATTGCACCAGATTATAAGACGCACCCCAAATTTAGAGATAAAAAAATAAAATAAAATGGGGTCCGTCTTATACTCCGGTGGTGTTTTACCGGAGGGAGGGGCGGCATTGGTGGTGGAGCAGGGCAATAGGAGGCAGGGGTGGTGCTGGAGTAGGGCAATGCTGCAGGTGCTGCAATGGGTGCTGTGCTGGCTGCGGATGTTGTGCTGGCTGTAAAGGCGGCACGGTGGCTCAGTGGTTAGCACTGCAGTCTTGTGGTGGCTCAGTGGTTAGCACTGCAGTCTTGCAGCGCTAGGGTCCTGGGTTCAAATCCCACCAAGGACACCATCTGCAAGGAGTTTGTATGTTCTCCCCGTGTTTGCATGGGTTTCCTCCGGGTTCTCCGGTTTCCTCCCACACTCCAAAGACATACAGATAGGGACTTTAGATTGTGAGCCCCAATGGGGACAGTGTTGCCAATGTATGGAAAGCGCTGCGGAATATGTTAGCACTATATAAAAATAAAGATTTTTTTTTTGTTTAGGAGCAGGCGGTGCAGCGGGTGTTACAGATGCTCTGTCGGTGGTGCAAGTGGCGCCCGGAGTCAGTGCGTGCACAGATTGAGTTCTCGGCTGAATGATAAGCTCAGATATCATCTGTCCATGCGCCACCTCTGGGCGCCATTTTCCTTAAGTCCGCTGCTGGGAGATCAATAGGCCGGAGGCGGTGCATGCGCAGATGAGATCTTGAGTCAACAGCTCCATTTGCGCATGTGCCGGCTTCGGGCACCTTAATTTGAAGCCGCACCGCCGACAGAGCATCTCATCTGCCGCACCACCCTAATCCACACAGCCCCCACTGCAGCCATCACAGGGCCCACTTTCCACCTCCTGGTAAGCTACATTTGCATTATAAGACGCACCCCTCATTTTCCTCCCAAATTTTTGCAAGGAAAAGCCCATCTTATAATTCGAAAAATACGGTATGTTCTATATAGCATTAATGCAGATTAAATGTCATATATTCTATGTTTGCATATGTCTTGGCACCTACAGAGGCTGCTGTATCCTTTTGTTTGTGTTTCGTGTAGGTTATAGCAGCTGGCACCTGTTCACACTTGCTATATTTGGAGATGCTGTTTTTAGTACTTCTCCTCAGGCTGCCATCACCTATTGTCCTTGCTGGCTGTTACGACCTGCTGCAATGTGATGCAGCCCAAGACTCCAGTTTCTAGCAGTGTTCTTGAAGAATCTCAACCCATTCCTTCTGGGTAATGGTAAGAGGCACAACTTACTCCAAGCCGTACTTTTCGGATTATAAGATGCACTTTTCCTCCCAAATAATTGGGAGGAAAATGAGGGGTGCGTCTTAAAATCCGAATATAGCTTACCGGGGGGGGCTGTCTGTGCAGCTCTGTGTGCGGGCGGCCGGGTGCCTGTCGGTGCGTGCGGGTGGATGGGTTCCTGGTGCCGGCGGCCGGCTGCCTCTCTGTTCCAGCAGTCGGCTGCCTCTCTGGGCGCCGGGAGTTAGTGCATGCGCAGATAGAGCTCTTGGATGAGAGCTACATCTGCGCACGCGGTGCTCCGGGTGCCAACATGTGAAGCCGGGACCACGGACAGACTGGGACACTCGCCACACCGGCCTGCTCCAGCACTGACCCGCCGCTGCCACCACTGACACGCTGCTGCTACCACTGATCCGCCACCAGCACAGCCTCTGCCTCCTGTGGCCCCGCTACACCATTGCTGCCGCCCTCCTCGGGTAAGACAACACCGGAGCATAAGACAGACCCCATTTTTTTTTACCTTTTTTATCTCTAAATTTGGGGTGCGTCTTATAAAACGAAAAATATGGTGTGTGTGTGTGTGTGTGTATGTGTGTGTGTGTTTATATATCTATCAGTGCCTTGTGAAAGTATTCAGCCCCCTTGAATTTTTCAACCTTTTCCCACATTTCAGGCTACAAACATAAAGATAAAGATGTTAATGTTCTGGTGAAGAATCAACAAGTGACACAATTGTGAAGATGAAGGAAATTTATGGCTTGTTTTAAACTTTTTCAAAAATAAATAACTGAAAACTGGGGCATGCAATAGTATTCATCCCCTTTACTTTCAGTGCAGCAAACTCACTCCAGAAGTGGATTGAGGATCTCTGAAAGATCCAATGTTGTCCTAAATGACTGATGATGATAAATATAAGCCCCTGTGTGTGATCAAGTCTCCGTATAATGCCCCTGCTCTGTGATAGTCCCAGGGTTCTGTGTAAAGCGCAGAGAGCATCATGAAGACCAAGGAACACAACAGGCAGGTCCGTGATACTGTTGTGGAGAGGTTTAAAGCCGGATTTGGTTACAAAAAGATTTCCACAACTTTAAACATCCCAAGAAGCCCTGTGCAAGCGATCATATAGAAATGGAAGGAGCATCATACCACTGCAAATCTACCAAGACCCGGCCGTCCATCCAAACTGTCATCTCACACAAGGAGAAGACTGATCAGAGATGCAGCCAAGAGGCCCATGATCCCTCTGGATGATCTGCAGAGATCTACAGCTGAGGTGGGAAGAGTCTGGCCATAGGACAACAATCAGTCATACACTGCACAAATCTGGCCTTTATGGAAGAGTGGCAAGAAGAAAGCCATTTCTCAAAGATATCCATAAAAAGTGTCATTTAACCCCTTCACGACCGGCCGATTTTTCGCTTTCCGTTTTTCTTTTCGCCATTCTTTTTCTGAGAGACGTAACTTTTTTTATTTTTCAGTCAATATGGTCATGTGAGGGCTCATGTTTTGGGGAACGAGCTGTACTTTTAAATGAAACCATAAGTTTTACCATATAATGTACTGGAAAACGGCAAAAAAATTCCAAATGCAGAAAAATTGCAAAAAAAGTGCGATAGCACTGTTGTTTTTGAGCTATTTTATTCACTGTGTTCACTATATGGTAAAACTGATGTATGGGTGTGATGCCTTAGGTCAGTGCGAGTTCGTAGACACCAAACATGTATAGGTTTACTTTTATATAAGGGGTTAAAAAAAAATCGGACGTTTGTCCAAAAAAAGTGGCGCATGTTTTACGCCATATTCCGTGACCTGTAACGTTCTCATTTTTCGTGATCTATGGCTCAATGACGGCTTATTTTTTGCGTCTCGAGCTGACGTTTTTAACGGTACCATTTTTGCGCAGATGCTACGTTTTGATCGCCTCTTATAGCATTTTGCGCAAAGGTTGTGGCGACAAAAAAACTTCGTTTTGGCGTTTGGAATTTTTTTTGCCGCTACGCCGTATACTGACCAGATTAATTGATTTTATACTTTGATAGATCGGGCGTTTCTGAACGCGGCGATACCAAATGTGTGTATATTTTTTATTTTTTTAACCCTTTAATTTTCAATGGGGCAAATGGGGGTGATTTGAACTTTTTAGGTTTTTTTGTTTTTTTTTAAAATTTTTAAAACTTTTTTTTTTACTTTTTTTTTTTATTTTACTAGTCCCCCTAGGGGGCTATTGCGATCAGCAATCCGATCGCTCTGCACTATCTGCTGATCACAACTACACAGCTGTAAACAGCAGATATGCTCTCTTTCTCTTTCACTGTGCTGCTGGCACAGCGAAAGTGAAAGCAATTCATGTGTAGTACAGGAGTCATCACATGACCCTGTGCTACCATGACAACTAATGGAAGTCACATGATCGCGTCACGTGACTTCCGGTGTCGAGCGGTAAGTAAAAGTTTACCGCAATCGCGCTTATATTGGCGCTGTCACATATTGACAGCGCCATGTAAGGGGTTAAATGGCACGAGCAGATAACGATTCTGTGCTCGTGCCTAGCAGGCACACATCTCAGCTGCGAAAATCAGCTGAGATGTGTGCCGATCGCAGCATGCTGCTGCCGGCAGACCGCGGGCAGTAACGTTATGACCGCTAGGACGTAATTTTACGGCCCGTGGTGGTTAAGGGGTTAAAGTTTGCCACAAGCCACCTGGGAGACACCAAACATGTGGAAGAAGGGGCTCTGGTCAGATGAAACCAAAATCGAACTATTTGGGCACAATGCCAAACGATATGTTTGGCATAAAAGCAATACAGCTCATCACCCTGAACACACCATCCCCACTGTCACACATGGCGGTGGCAGCATCATGGTTTGGGCCTGCTTTTTCTTCAGCAGGGACAGGTAAGATGGTTACAATTGATGGGAAGATGGATGGAGCCAAATACAGGACCATTCTTGAAGAAAACCTGTTGGAGTCTGCAAAAGACCCGAAACTGGGACGGAGATTTGTCTTCCAACAAGACAATAATCCCAAACATAAAGCAAAATCTACAATGGAATGGTTCACAAATAACCGTATCCAGGTGTTAGAATGGCCAAGTCACAGTCCAGACCTGAACCCAATCGAGAATCTGTGGAAAGAGCTGAAAACTGCTGTTCACAAACGCCTCCATCCAACCTCACTCAGCTCCAGCTGTTTACAAAGGAAGAATGGGCGAGAATTTCAGCCTCTCCATGTGCAAAACTGATAGACACCTACCCCAAGAAACTGCGGCTGTAATCGCAGCAAAAGGGGGCGCTACAAAGTATTCACTTACAGGCGATGAATAATATTGCACGCCCCAATTTTCAATTTATTATTTTTTAAAAATATTTAAAATAAGCAATAAATTTCCTTCACCTTCACAATTGTGTCACTTGTTGATTCTTCACCAGAACATTAACATTTTTATCTTTATGTTTGAAGCCTGAAATGTGGGAAAAGGTTGAAAAATTCAAGGGGCTGAATACTTTCGCAAGACACTCCCCATAATTGTGGCTACTGAGTACTGTAGCCTCTAAGACTAGTATCTACCCCATTATATGGTGGTAGTAATGGTTATATTAGTGCACATTTGTCCTCGACAAGTAACATACTGAGGCTTTTTCAGACTCTAGGACACACCCAGCCATAAGACGCACCCTAGGATAGACCGTATAAAAAAGGAAAAACAGATTTCCATCTACGGTAATTAAAATGTGTTTTATCCCAGAACATTACCATAATAATGGTCAAAAAGTGACTCATAGTCTAAATATATAAATAGAATATTTTTTTATAGATTTAAGGTAGATACAACAAAAAGGTGCTTCAAGATAGAAAATGTAAACACTGGGGACGATTGGACATGTATCAGGACCAACCATAAGTATAATTAACAGTGTAGTCGTACAAACTGTATACCATCAGAAATTTCCAATTAATGTTTATAACATGCTACACTGCTAAGATGCAGATATATGTGTGAAAAATAACATGATATCAACTGTATGATACAGTGAAAATCTATCAGTGGCACAGAACACAGCCAAATAGAAGAGAATATCCTTATAGCTTAAATAGCATTATATATGTATACACTATGTGAAACACATAATGCACAATGCATGAGACCTATAGCCTGGGCAGTTTACACGGGCTGTAATACTGTGTCACCCACAAAAATAATCACAGAATCAATTACACAACACACCTGCCAAAGTATACGGTCCCGGTACCACGTCCACGTCCTGACCCCGACACGTGTTTCGGCCCCTGAGGACGCTAGGGGCTTGATTCTGTGATTATTATATTATATATATATATATACACACACACACACACACACATCCCCCTTGTACAAAGTGTTCCTGTGTCACACACTGCCCCCTCTTTTCCTGATACTGTTGGAGTAGTTTACATAAGGAGTGGTGTGACCTGTAATGTATGAGGACTGGTGGGGTCTGGGCCTCTACCCCCACTCCAGCCCTATTTAATTAGTAGATTGCAATCTCCTCTGCCCCTTTCCTGATGACCAGTCAGCTCTGGATTATTCCCAGTTTGAACCCATTTCTTTGTCATGATAACGCTTTTTTCTTTAACCTAAAATTAGCAAAATCAGGAAATCAGGCAAAACTGGTTCCAGTAAAAGAAATAAGTTACGCTTCATTACCTTCATTACAGCACTATCAGTTGTAATGTGCAGTTTGTACAAACTCTACCATGGAAATATACGTATATAGATAGATAGAAAAAAAAATAAAATATATATATATATATATATATATATAAAAAAGAAAAAAATTATATATATATACATATAAAACATAGTTTTATATATATAAATATATATATATATATATATATATATATATATATATATGTATACAGATAGAGAGAAATAAATATATATACAGAGAAAGAAATAAAAATAAATATACAGATAGAGAGAAATAAAAAAAATAAAAAAAAAAATATATAAATGCAGTTAGGTCCAGAAATATTTGGACAGTGACACAATTTTGGCGAGTTGGGCTCTGCATGCCACCACATTGGATTTGAAATGAAATCTCTACAACAGAATTCAAGTGCAGATTGTAACGTTTAATTTGAAGGTTTGAACAAAAATATCTGATAGAAATTGTAGGAATTGTCACATTTCTTTACAAACACTCCACATTTTAGGAGGTCAAAAGTAATTGGACAAATAAACCAAACCCAAACAAAATATTTTTATTTTCAATATTTTGTTGCGAATCCTTTGGAGGCAATCACTGCCTTAAGTCTGGAACCCATGGACATCACCAAACGCTTGGTTTCCTCCTTCTTAATTCTTTGCCAGGCCTTTACAGCCACAGCCTTCAGGTCTTGCTTGTTTGTGGGTCTTTCCGTCTTAAGTCTGGATTTGAGCAAGTGAAATGCGTGCTCAATTGGGTTAAGATCTGGTGATTGACTTAGCCATTGCAGAAGGTTCCACTTTTTTGCACTCATGAACTCCTGGGTAGCTTTGGCTGTATGCTTGGGGTCATTGTCCATCTGTACTATGAAGCGCCGTCCGATCAACTTTGCAGCATTTGGCTGAATCTGGGCTGAAATTATATCCCGGTACACTTCAGAATTCATCCGGCTACTCTTGTCTGCTGTTATGTCATCAATAAACACAAGTGACCCAGTGCCATTGAAAGCCATGCATGCCCATGCCATCACGTTGCCTCCACCATGTTTTACAGAGGATGTGGTGTGCCTTGGATCATGTGCCGTTCCCTTTCTTCTCCAAACTTTTTTCTTCCCATCATTCTGGTACAGGTTGATCTTTGTCTCATCTGTCCATAGAATACTTTTCCAGAACTGAGCTGGCTTCATGAGGTGTTTTTCAGCAAATTTAACTCTGGCCTGTCTATTTTTGGAATTGATGAATGGTTTGCATCTAGATGTGAACCCTTTGTATTTACTTTCATGGAGTCTTCTCTTTACTGTTGACTTAGAGACAGATACACCTACTTCACTGAGAGTGTTCTGGACTTCAGTTGATGTTGTGAACGGGTTCTTCTTCACCAAAGAAAGTATGCGGCGATCATCCACCACTGTTGTCATCCGTGGACGCCCAGGCCTTTTTGAGTTCCCAAGCTCACCAGTCAATTCCTTTTTTCTCAGAATGTACCCGACTGTTGATTTTGCTACTCCAAGCATGTCTGCTATCTCTCTGATGGATTTTTTCTTTTTTTTCAGCCTCAGGATGTTCTACTTCACCTCAATTGAGAGTTCCTTAGACCGCATGTTGTCTGGTCACAGCAACAGCTTCCAAATGCAAAACCACACACCTGTAATCAACCCCAGACCTTTTAACTGCTTCATTGATTACAGGTTAACGAGGAAGACGCCTTCAGAGTTAATTGCAGCCCTTAGAGTCCCTTGTCCAATTACTTTTGGTCCCTTGAAAAAGAGGAGGCTATGCATTACAGAGCTATGATTCGGATTTGGATGTGAAAACTCTCATATTGCAGCTGGGAGTGTGCACTTTGAGCCCATATTATATATATAATTGTATCTCTGAACATGTTTTTGTAAACAGCTAAAATAACAAAAATTGTGTCACTGTCCAAATATTTCTGGACCTAACTGTATATATATATATAAATGAGTAGAGAAATAAATATATATGTACAGATAAAGAAAAATAAATAGAGAGTGTGTGTTTGTTTGTGTGTATATATACATATATATGTAATATTTTTCTTGCTTTCAACAATATAAATAAATAGAATCTTCTGTATAATATTTATCGTTGCACATTAGAAAATCAAATATTTTTACTGCAATTATAACCACCCTGAAAAAAAAAATAATACACTCTTTTGGATTTTTTTATATATAGTGCTGGAGAATCTTTTTAAAAAATTGGTTACATTGTAGCAATTGTTCTGTACCTTTTAATTGTTGAATGACATGAATGACACAAGAGCACTCAAACTGTATATTCTGCATGCCCTGAATGATAAGCAGAAAGTATAACATTCTGCTTATCATTCAGGGTATGCAGAATATACAGTACATGTATGATAGGAGGGAGAGCAGAATATACAGTACATGTATGATAGGAGGGAGGGCAGAATATACAGTATATGTATGATAGAAGGGAGGGCAGAATATACAGTATATGTATGATAGGAGGGAGAGCAGAATATACAGTACATGTATGATAGGAGGGAGGGCAGAATATACAGTATATGTATGATAGGAGGGAGGGCAGAATATACAGTATATGTATGATAGGAGGGAGAGCAGAATATACAGTATATGTATGATAGGAGGGAGAGCAGAATAT
Organism: Anomaloglossus baeobatrachus; assembly: GCF_048569485.1. Taxonomy (NCBI): domain Eukaryota; kingdom Metazoa; phylum Chordata; class Amphibia; order Anura; family Aromobatidae; genus Anomaloglossus; species Anomaloglossus baeobatrachus. Next base: position 214,662,144 of record NC_134361.1, on the reverse strand, counting down.
ACAGTATATGTATGATAGGAGGGAGGGCAGAATATACAGTATATGTATGATAGGAGGGAGAGGAGAATATACAGTATATGTATGATAGGAGGGAGGGCAGAATATACAGTATATGTATGATAGGAGGGAGGGCAGAATATACAGTATATGTATGATAGGAGGGAGAGGAGAATATACAGTATATGTATGATAGGAGGGAGAGCAGAATATACAGTATATGTATGATAGGAGGGAGAGCAGAATATACAGTATATGTATGATAGAAGGGAGGGCAGAATATACAGTATATGTATGATAGGAGGGAGAGCAGAATATACAGTATATGTATGATAGGAGGGAGGGCAGAATATACAGTATATGTATGATAGGAGGGAGAGCAGAATATACAGTACATGTATGATAGGAGGGAGAGCAGAATATACAGTACATGTATGATAGAAGGGAGGGCAGAATATACAGTATATGTATGATAGGAGGGAGAGCAGAATATACAGTATATGTATGATAGGAGGGAGAGGAGAATATACAGTATATGTATGATAGGGAGGGCAGAATATACAGTATATGTATGATAGGAGGGAGGGCAGAATATACAGTATATGTATGATAGGAGGGAGGGCAGAATATACAGTATATGTATGATAGGAGGGAGGGCAGAATATACAGTATATGTATGATAGGAGGGAGGGCAGAATATACAGTATATGTATGATAGGAGGGAGAGCAGAATATACAGTACATGTATGATAGGAGGGAGAGCAGAATATACAGTACATGTATGATAGAAGGGAGGGCAGAATATACAGTATATGTATGATAGGAGGGAGAGCAGAATATACAGTATATGTATGATAGGAGGGAGAGGAGAATATACAGTATATGTATGATAGGGAGGGCAGAATATACAGTATATGTATGATAGGAGGGAGGGCAGAATATACAGTATATGTATGATAGGAGGGAGGGCAGAATATACAGTATATGTATGATAGGAGGGAGGGCAGAATATACAGTATATGTATGATAGGAGGGAGAGCAGAATATACAGTATATGTATGATAGGAGGGAGGGCAGAATATACAGTATATGTATGATAGGGAGGGCAGAATATACAGCATATGTATGATAGGAGGGAGGGCAGAATATACAGTATATGTATGATAGGAGGGATAGCAGAATATACAGTATATGTATGATAGGAGGGAGAGCAGAATATACAGTATATGTATGATAGGAGGGAGGGCAGAATATACAGTATATGTATGATAGGAGGGAGGGCAGAATATACAGTATATGTATGATAGGAGGGAGAGCAGAATATACAGTATATGTATGATAGGAGGGAGGGCAGAATATACAGTATATGTATGATAGGAGGGAGAGCAGAATATACAGTACATGTATGATAGGAGGGAGAGCAGAATATACAGTACATGTATGATAGGAGGGAGAGCAGAATATACAGTATATGTATGATAGGAGGGAGGGCAGAATATACAGTATATGTATGATAGGAGGGAGGGCAGAATATACAGCATATGTATGATAGGAGGGAGGGCAGAATATACAGTATATGTATGATAGGAGGGAGGGCAGAATATACAGTATATGTATGATAGGAGGGAGAGCAGAATATACAGTATATGTATGATAGGAGGGAGAGCAGAATATACAGTACATGTATGATAGGAGGGAGGGCAGAATATACAGTATATGTATGATAGGAGGGAGGGCAGAATATACAGTATATGTATGATAGGAGGGAGAGCAGAATATACAGTATATGTATGATAGGAGGGAGAGCAGAATATACAGTATATGTATGATAGGAGGGAGAGCAGAATATACAGTATATGTATGATAGGAGGGAGAGCAGAATATACAGTATATGTATGATAGGAGGGAGAGCAGAATATACAGTATATGTATGATAGGAGGGAGAGCAGAATATACAGTATATGTATGATAGGAGGGAGGGCAGAATATACAGTATATGTGTGATAGGAGGGCAGAATATACAGTATATGTATGATAGGAGGGAGGGCAGAATATACAGTATATGTATGATAGGAGGGAGCAGAATATACAGTATATGTATGATAGAAGGGAGAGCAGAATATACAGTATATGTGTGATAGGAGGGGGAGCAGAATATACAGTATATGTATGATAGGAGGGAGGGCAGAATATACAGTATAAGTATGATAGGAGGGAGAGCAGAATATACAGTACATGTATGATAGGAGGGAGAGCAGAATATACAGTATATGTATGATAGGAGGGAGGGCAGAATATACAGTATATGTATGATAGGAGGGAGAGCAGAATATACAGTATATGTATGATAGGAGGGAGAGCAGAATATACAGTACATGTATGATAGGAGGGAGAGCAGAATATACAGTATATGTATGATAGGAGGGAGGGCAGAATATACAGTATATGTATGATAGGAGGGAGAGCAGAATATACAGTATATGTATGATAGGAGGGAGAGCAGAATATACAGTACATGTATGATAGGAGGGAGAGCAGAATATACAGTATATGTATGATAGGAGGGAGGGCAGAATATACAGTATATGTATGATAGGAGGGAGAGCAGAATATACAGTATATGTATGATAGGAGGGAGAGCAGAATATACAGTATATGTATGATAGGAGGCAGAGCAGAATATACAGTATATGTATGATAGGAGGGAGGTCAGAATATACAGTATATGTATGATAGAACAGAGAGCAGAATATACAGTACATGTATGATAGGAGGGAGAGCAGAATATACAGTACATGTATGATAGGAGGGCAGAATATACAGTATATGTATGATAGGAGAGAGAGCAGAATATACAGTATATGTATGATAGGAGAGAGAGCAGAATATACAGTATATGTATGATAGGAGGGAGAGCAGAATATACAGTATATGTATGATAGGAGGGAGGGCAGAATATACAGTATATGTATGATAGGAGGGAGAGCAGAATATACAGTATATGTATGATAGGAGGGAGGGCAGAATATACAGTATATGTATGATAGGAGGGAGGGCAGAATATACAGTATATGTATGATAGGAGGGAAAGCAGAATATACAGTATATGTATGATAGGAGGGAGAGCAGAATATACAGTATATGTATGATAGAAGGGCAGAATATACAGTATATGTATGATAGGAGGGAGGGCAGAATATACAGTATATGTATGATAGGAGGGAGAGCAGAATATACAGTATATGTATGATAGGAGGGAGGGCAGAATATACAGTATATGTATGATAGGAGGGAGAGCAGAATATACAGTATACGTATGATAGAAGGGAGGGCAGAATATACAGTATACGTATGATAGGAGGGAGGGCAGAATATACAGTATACGTATGATAGGAGGGAGAGCAGAATATACAGTATACGTATGATAGGAGGGAGGGCAGAATATACAGTATATGTATGATAGGAGGGAGAGCAGAATATACAGTATATGTATGATAGGAGGGAGAGCAGAATATACAGTATATGTATGATAGGAGGGAGGGCAGAATATACAGTATATGTATGATAGGAGGGAGAGCAGAATATACAGTATATGTATGATAGGAGAGAGAGCAGAATATACAGTATATGTATGATAGGAGGGAGAGCAGAATATACAGTATATGTATGATAGGAGGGAGGGCAGAATATACAGTATATGTATGATAGGAGGGAGGGCAGAATATACAGTACATGTATGATAGGAGGGAGAGCAGAATATACAGTACATGTATGATAGGAGGGAGAGCAGAATATACAGTACATGTATGATAGGAGGGAGAGCAGAATATACAGTACATGTATGATAGGAGGGAGAGCAGAATATACAGTACATGTATGATAGGAGGGAGGGCAGAATATACAGTATATGTATGATAGGAGGGAGGGCAGAATATACAGTATATGTATGATAGGAGGGAGAGCAGAATATACAGTATATGTATGATAGGAGGGAGGGCAGAATATACAGTATATGTATGATAGGAGGGAGAGCAGAATATACAGTATATGTATGATAGGAGGGAGAGCAGAATATACAGTATATGTATGATAGGAGGGAGATCAGAATATACAGTATATGTATGATAGGAGGGAGAGCAGAATATACAGTATATGTATGATAGGAGGGAGGGCAGAATATACAGTATATGTATGATAGGAGGGAGGGCAGAATATACAGTATATGTATGATAGGAGGGAGGGCAGAATATACAGTATATGTATGATAGGAGGGAGGGCAGAATATACAGTATATGTATGATAGGAGGGAGGGCAGAATATACAGTATATGTATGAAAGGAGGGAGGGCAGAATATACAGTATATGTATGATAGGAGGGAGAGCAGAATATACAGTATATGTATGATAGGAGAGAGAGCAGAATATACAGTATATGTATGATAGGAGGGAGGGCAGAATATACAGTATATGTATGATAGGAGGGAGAGCAGAATATACAGTATATGTATGATAGGAGGGAGGGCAGAATATACAGTATATGTATGATAGGAGGGAGAGCAGAATATACAGTATATGTATGATAGGAGGGAGAGCAGAATATACAGTATATGTATGATAGGAGGGAGAGCAGAATATACAGTATATGTATGATAGGAGGGAGAGCAGAATATACAGTATATGTATGATAGGAGGGAGAGCAGAATATACAGTATATGTATGATAGGAGGGAGGGCAGAATATACAGTATATGTATGATAGGAGGGAGGGCAGAATATACAGTATATGTATGATAGGAGGGAGGGCAGAATATACAGTATATGTATGATAGGAGGGAGGGCAGAATATACAGTATATGTATGATAGGAGGGAGAGCAGAATATACAGTATATGTATGATAGGAGGGAGGGCAGAATATACAGTATATGTATGATAGGAGGGAGGGCAGAATATACAGTATATGTATGATAGGAGGGAGAGCAGAATATACAGTATATGTATGATAGGAGGGAGGGCAGAATATACAGTATATGTATGATAGGAGGGAGAGCAGAATATACAGTATATGTATGATAGGAGGGAGAGCAGAATATACAGTATATGTATGATAGGAGGGAGAGCAGAATATACAGTATATGTATGATAGGAGGGAGAGCAGAATATACAGTATATGTATGATAGGAGGGAGAGCAGAATATACAGTATATGTATGATAGGAGGGAGGGCAGAATATACAGTATATGTATGATAGGAGGGAGGGCAGAATATACAGTATATGTATGATAGGAGGGAGGGCAGAATATACAGTATATGTATGATAGGAGGGAGAGCAGAATATACAGTACATGTATGATAGGAGGGAGAGCAGAATATACAGTACATGTATGATAGGAGGGAGAGCAGAATATACAGTATATGTATGATAGGAGGGAGGGCAGAATATACAGTATATGTATGATAGGAGGGAGGGCAGAATATACAGTATATGTATGATAGGAGGGAGGGCAGAATATACAGTATATGTATGATAGGAGGGAGGGCAGAATATACAGTATATGTATGATAGGAGGGAGAGCAGAATATACAGTATATGTATGATAGGAGGGAGAGCAGAATATACAGTATATGTATGATAGGAGGGAGAGCAGAATATACAGTATATGTATGATAGGAGGGAGGGCAGAATATACAGTATATGTATGATAGGAGGGAGGGCAGAATATACAGTATATGTATGATAGGAGGGAGGGCAGAATATACAGTATATGTATGATAGGAGGGAGGGCAGAATATACAGTATATGTATGATAGGAGGGAGAGCAGAATATACAGTATATGTATGATAGAAGGGAGAGCAGAATATACAGTATATGTATGATAGGAGGGGGAGCAGAATATACAGTATATGTATGATAGGAGGGAGGGCAGAATATACAGTATATATATGATAGGAGGCTACAAGAAATGCATTATATGAGCAGGGTGCAGTCGCCTCCACCGGGGATATACCGGTAATAGCTGCACTTTCCCCAGGGTTGCTGGTTCTGTATGTACTTACTTTTCTCCGGCTGCATGGTGCTGGGCTCTCGGGGCTGCTGCACTGACTCCGCTGCACATCAGGTGTGGTGCTGGCTCCAGTTTCATATGCGGAGTAAGACTACACCTGGTGCATGGTGAGTAAGCCTCTATTCAGCATTACACCAGTGCCCCATAGAGGCGCACACAATGCCGGAAGATGGCTTTGTTCTGTTCAGTGTAAACAGCTTCTTTTAATAGAACGTTCAGAAAGAAATCAATCGCCTTCAGGGAGTGATTGGGTCACAGGCGCTGAACAATCCCTTCATGGATCCTAAAATACTGAGTAGATAAAGTAAATTCATGGAGTAATACAAGTCATGGAGTAAAACTCGTCTGCTGTCCAATGTAAAATATTTACCTGAAGCCAGAAATCCCCTGCATACAGTAATACAGAGCATTGTCTCTGCAGCCGCCACTAGAGGGAGCTCTGGTCCTGGATGGGAGGTTTGTGTCACTGAGGTGGCTAGCCTCCGTGATGCGAGTCCCGTAAAAGAAGGTTCCCAATAATAAGTTCCCAAGGGTTTTTTTTTTTTGTATGGGCCTGGGTTTAAGGAGAAACCAGAAGAGCTGGGTGGGACTGGCTGCTTCCATACTTCCATTTTTGAATTTGAAGCTCCTATTTAAGGCAATCGGGCTGCGTTACTGCTGTCCGCGATGAAGGAGGTGGAAAAAACCTTTATTGCAGTCTCGGACAGAGATCCTGAGAGAGCTGCAGTTTAAGCTGAACGGGTGAGCTCGGCTTTTGTTACATGATAAGATTCTGTCTGCAGCCACCACTAGGGGGAGCTCCCTGTATACAGAGATACATGATAAGACCCTGTCTGCAGTCACCACTAGGGGGAGCTCCCTGTATACAGAGATACATGATAAGATCCTCTCTGCAGCCAGCACTAGGGGGAGCTCCCTGTATACAGAGATACATGATAAGACCCTGTCTGCAGTCACCACTAGAGGGACCTCCCTGTATACAGAGATACATGATAAGATCCTGTCTGCAGCCACCACTAGGGGGAGCTCCCTGTATACAGAGATACATGATAAGATCCTGTCTGCAGTCACCACTAGAGGGAGCTCCCTGTATACAGAGATATATGATAAGATCCTGTCTGCAGCCACCACTAGAGGGAGCTCCCTGTATACAGAGATATATGATAAGACCCTGTCTGCAGTCACCACTAGGGGGAGCTCCCTGTATACAGAGATACATGATAAGATCCTCTCTGCAGCCACCACTAGGGGGAGCTCCCTGTATACAGAGATACATGATAAGACCCTGTCTGCAGCCACCACTAGGGGGAGCTCCCTGTATACAGAGATACATGATAAGATCCTCTCTGCAGCCACCACTAGGGGGAGCTCCCTGTATACAGAGATACATGATGAGATCCTGTCTGCAGCCACCACTAGGGGGAGCTCCCTGTATACAGACATACATGATAAGATCCTGTCACCAACCACTACTAGGGGGAGCTCCCTGTATACAGAGATACATGATAAGATCCTGTCTGCAGCCACCACTAGGGGGAGCTCCCTGTATACAGACATACATGATAAGATCCTGTCACCAACCACTACTAGGGGGAGCTCCCTGTATACAGAGATACATGATGAGATCCTGTCTGCAGCCACCACTAGGGGGAGCTCCCTGTATACAGACATAAATGATAAGATCCTGTCACCAACCACCACTAGGGGGCGCTCCCGGTATACAAAGATACATAAGATCCTGTCTGCAGCCTCCACTAGAGGGAGCGTCCTGTATACAGAGATACGTGATACGATCTTGTCTGCAGCCACCACTTAGAGGAGCACCCTGTATACAGAGATACATTATAAGATCCTGTCTGCAGTCACCACTAGAGGAAGCTCCCTAAGTACAGATACATAATATTCTGTCTGAAGCCACCATTAGGGGGAGCTCCCTGTATACAGAGATACATGATGAGATCCTGTCTGCAGCCACCACTAGGGGGAGCTCCCTGTATACAGAGATACATGATACGATCCTGTCTGCAGCCACCACTAGGGGGAGCTCCCTGTATACAGAGGTACATGATAAGATCCTGTCTACAGCCACTACTAGGGGGAGCTCCCTGTATACAGAGATACATTATGAGATCCTGTCTGCAGCCACCACTAGGGGGAGCTCCCTGTATACAGAGATACATGATAAGATCCTGTCTGCAGCCACCACTAGGGGGAGCTCCCTGTATACAGAGATACATTATGAGATCCTGTCTGCAGCCACCACTAGGGGGAGCTCCCTGTATACAGAGATACATGATAAGATCCTGTCTGCAGCCACCACTAGGGGGAGCTCCCTGTATACAGAGATACATGATACGATCCTGTCTGCAGCCACCACTAGGGGGAGCTCCCTGTATACAGAGATACATGATAAGATCCTGTCTACAGCCACCACTAGGGGGAGCTCCCTGTATACAGAGATACATGATGAGATCCTGTCTGCAGCCACCACTAGGGGGAGCTCCCTGTATACAGAGATACATGATACGATCCTGTCTGCAGCCACCACTAGGGGGAGCTCCCTGAATACAGAGATACATGATAAGATCCTGTCTACAGCCACTACTAGGTGGAGCTCCCTGTATACAGAGATACATGATAAGATCCTGTCTACAGCCACTACTAGGGGGAGCTCCCTGTATACAGAGATACATGATAAGATCCTGTCTCCAGCCACCACTAGGTGGAGCTCCCTATGTACAGAGATACAAAAGATCCTGACTACAGCCACCACTAGGGGGAGCAACCTGTATAGAGATACAGGATGAGATTCTGTCAGCAGCCACCACTAGGGGGAGCTCCCTGTATACAGAGATACATAAGATTCTGTTTGCAGCCACCACTAGGGGGAGCGCCCTGTATACAGAGATACAAAAGATTCTGTCTTCAGTCACCACTAGGGGGAGCTCCCTGTATACAGAGCTACATGATAAGATCCTGTCTGCAGCCACCACTAGGGGGAGCTCCCTGTATACAGAGATACATGATAGGATCCTGTCTGTAGCCACCACTAGGGGGAGCTCCCTGTATACAGAGATACATGATAAGATCCTCTCTGCAGCCACCACTAGGGGCAGCTCCCTGCATACAGAAATACAGGATGAGATTCTGCCTGCAGCCACCACTAGGGGGAGCTCCCTGTATACAGAGATACATGATAAGATCCTCTCTGCAGCCACCACTAGGGGCAGCTCCCTGAATACAGAGATACAGGATGAGATTCTGCCTGCAGCCACCACTAGGGGGAGCTCCCTCTCACTTCCATTGGAAGAAACTAACATCCGGTAAAAGTGAGAGAACAGCCATAGTTCTGACTTCGTCTAGATGTCATTTTAATCGAAGGAAGTGAAAGTGATGCAGCGCAATAACTGCTTCTGATTGGATACCGGGCTCACGTGACATGATAGAAGAAAGGTGATGACGTGTGTAGGGCTCAGAGTGTGGCATCCAGCAGTGGCAATCAGTAAAAAAACCCCAGAAACTAAAGTCCTTTGTAAGTAGTACAGTAACTGAGACGTACCTAAATGCTAAACTTAATCTCAAAGAATATATAAGATGCCAAGAAAATATCTCAAAATCACATACTCTTTTCTGTTTTATACTAGAGTAGCTCAATGAAGGGCTAAAAATTCACTATTGGAGGCTAATAAAACACAAGGTAACATTGATGAATCCTATATACTACTGTGCTGCTTAGACACCCCAACTCACGTTTCGCCCAGCTTCATCAGAGGTTGTGTATGGTGGAACAGGAAGGTAAGTCTCTCTCTCTGTCATTTTTATCTAATATATAAAGCTGTATGTACAGTGCCTACAAGTAGTATTCAACCCCCTGCAGATTTAGCAGGTTTACACATTCGGAATTAACTTGGCATTGTGACATTTGGACTGTAGATCAGCCTGGAAGTGTGAAATGCAGCAAAAAAGAATGTTATTTCTTTTTTTTTTTTTTTTTTTTTTTAAATTGTGAAAAGTTTATTCAGAGGGTCATTTATTATTCAACCCCTCAAACCACAAGAATTCTGTTTGGTTCCCCTAAAGTGTTAAGAAGTATTTCAGGCACAAAGAACAATGAGCTTCACATGTTTGGATTAATTATCTCTTTTTCCAGCCTTTTCTGACTAATTAAGACCCTCCCCAAACTTGTGAACAGCACTCATACTTGGTCAACATGGGAAAGACAAAGTAGCATTCCAAGGCCATCAGAGACAAGATCGTGGAGGGTCACAAGGCTGGCAAGGGGTACAAAACCCTTTCCAAGGAGTTGGGACTACCTGTCTCCACTGTTGGGAGCATCATCCAGAAGTGGAAGACTTATGGAACTACTGTTAGCCTTCCACGGCCTGGACAGCATTTGAAAGTTTCCACCCGTGCCGAGGCCAGGCTTGTCTGAAGAGTCAAGGCTAACCCAAGGACAACAAGGAAGGAGCTCCGGGAAGATCTCAGGGCAGTGGGGACATTGGTTTCAGTCAATACCATAAGTAACGTACTCCACCGCAATGGTCTCCATTCCAGACGAGCCCGTAAGGTACCTTTACTTTCAAAGCGTCATGTCAAGGCTCGTCTACAGTTTGCTCATGATCACTTGGAGGACTCTGAGACAGACTGGTTCAAGGTTCTCTGGTCTGATGAGACCAAGATCGAGATCTTTGGTGCCAACCACACACGTGACGTTTGGAGACTGGATGGCACTGCATACGACCCCAAGAATATCATCCCTACAGTCAAGCATGGTGGTGTCAGCATCATGCTGTGGGGCTGTTTCTCAGCCAAGGGGCCTGGCCATCTGGTCCGCATCCATGGGAAGATGGATAGCACGGCCTACCTGGAGATTTTGGCCAACAACCTCCGCTCCTCCATCAAGGATCTTAAGATGGGTCGTCATTTCATCTTCCAACAAGACAACGACCCAAAGCACACAGCCAAGAAAACCAAGGCCTGGTTCAAGAGGGAAAAAATCAAGGTGTTGCAGTGGCCTAGTCAGTCTCCTGACCTTAACCCAATTGAAAACTTGTGGAAGGAGCTCAAGATTAAAGTCCACATGAGACACCCAAAGAACCTAGATAACTTGGAGAAGATCTGCATGGAGGAGTGGGCCAAGATAACTCCAGAGACCTGTGCTGGCCTGATCAGGTCTTATAAAAGACGATAATTAGCTGTAATTGCAAACAAGGGTTAGTCCACAAAATATTAAACCTAGGGGTTGAATAATAATTGACCCACACTTTTATGTTGAAAATGTATTAAAATTTAACTGAGCAACATAAGTTGTTGGTTTGTAAGATTTATGCATCTGTTAATAAATCCTGCTCTTGTTTGAAGTTTGCAGGCTCTAACTTATTTGTATCTTATCAAACCTGCTAAATCTGCAGGGGGTTGAATACTACTTGTAGGCACTGTATGTATGTATGTATGTCCAGGATTGGCATCTGCACCGTCGCAGCTACAGCCACAAAATTTTGCACACTCACACTTCTGGACCCCGAGAGCGTCATAGGCTATGTTTTGAGGGGAAATTTTAACACCGCGCTTTACAGTTATTCACCAAAAAACCTGCCTCCGTTAAAGCGAATGGAGCTGGGAGCCACAGTGCAGCCAGAACTTCAGAAGAATGCGCAGCCACACCCTTAAATGAAATGTTGGCGTGTCACAATGCAGCCAGGGAAAGAGACAGACATAGACAGGGTAATAGACAGACACAAAGAGACAGACACAGACAAAGAGACAGACTGACAGGGAAAGAGACAGACAGGGAAAGAGAGAGACAGGTAAAGAGACAGACACAGGGAAACAGACAGACAGACAAAGAAACAGACAGGGTAAGAGACAGACAAATACAGGTAAAGAGACAGAAAAAGAGACAGACACAGGGAAAGAGAGGGAAAGAGACAGACAGGGAAAGTGACAGAGATAGATAGACAGGGAAAGAGATTGAGACAGACGGAGAAAGAGACAGAGACAGTCAGAGACAGACAGGGAAAGAGATAGACAGACAGACAAAGAGAGAGAGAGATATATACAGAGGGGGAGACAGACAGAGAATGGGAGAGAAACAGAGAGACAGTTACTATCCTGGGGGTTAATACATTCTATTTATACATTTTATCCCGGGAATGTTAATACATACTATTTTGTTAACAGCAGTTATTAACCCGGGCGAAGCTGGGTAGTACAGCTAGTATTTATGTGTGTATATATATATATATATATATATATATAAGTCTCAGAAGTCAATCACCATTAACCAATAGGAAGAGAATATGTCACGGCTGGATATCAGATTCAAGACCACGCCGCATGCGCTGTCTGAGAACCTCCAATATCGTGAGGGTCTTTCTACCCACTGGACATGGCCTGAGCATGTGGCGTCACAAGAGAAATATCAGTAGCGCCATGGAGGGAAGATGGCAATCATGCGTACCCCAGATCCGAAGAATAAAAAACTGAACAAATGTGATAAAATAAGTCAATGGTGTACAATTGAATGAAAATAAAAATCAATTTGCGCTAATACCGTCTTTCCCCAAAAATAAGCTCTAGCAGGAGTTTTCAGCATTTTTGGCATAAGGCTAAATAAGCCCTACCCCAAAAATAAGCCCTAGTCGCGGTTCAATAATGAAGTGTCGATGCAGCTAAAAAAGTTAAAGATACTGCAGGACCTTTCATTATAGAAATCATACACCACCAAAGGAGAGAAGAAAGGAAGCCCCACAATCATACTCGCCAGACCCCGAACAGGAGGACCTGCATTCGTATTGCTCCCGCCATCAAACACGGGCCGCGGGACAAGGCATCGGTGTTGCCCTGCAACCTACCGGCCCGGTGTTCAACCGTAAACCGGAAGTTCTGCAGAGAAAGGAACCACCGGGTAACCCGGGCATTCCGTTCCTTGGCGGACCTCATCCAGACCAGCGGAGAGTGATCCGTCACCAAGCGAAACTGACGTCCCAGCAGGTAATAGCGTAGGGACTCCAAGGCCCACTTGATCGCCAGGCACTCCTTCTCCACTACGCTATAATTCCGCTCGGGAGGGGTGAGCTTCCTACTTAAGAAGGTGACAGGGTGTTCCTCCCCCTGAACTACCTGAGACAGCACTGCACCCAGGCCGACCTCCGAGGCGTCAGTCTGTACTATGAACTCCTTCCGGAAATCAGGGTTGACAAGAACGGGCTGTCCGCACAGGACCCCCTTCAAGGCCCGGAAGGAGTCCTCGGCCTGCGGACTCCAGCGCACCATGACGGACTTCTTGCCTTTGAGAAGGTCCGTCAAGGGGGCTGATAGTCCCGCAAAATCTTTTACAAACCTCCTGTAATACCCCACGATACCCAGGAAGGCCCTAACCTGCTTCGTGGTCAGGGGTCTAGGCCACTTCTGGATCGCCTCAACTTTGTTAATTTGAGGCTTAATCACTCCTTGGCCTATTACGTAGCCCAAGTGGCGGGCTTCCGTGAGCCCCAACGCACATTTCTTGGGATTGGCTGTCAATCCGGCTGTTCGGAGCGCGTTCACCACCGCTCGTACCTGTTCCAAGTGGGTCTGCCACTCAGAGCTGTAAATAATGATGTCATCAAGGTACGCTGATGCATACGCCTGGTGGGGTTCCAGCATCAAGTCCATCAACCTCTGGAAAGTGGCCGGAGCGCCATGCAACCCAAAAGGCAAGACAACATAGTGGAAGAGACCCTCCGGCGTAACAAAAGCGTTTTTTTCCTTGGCGGACTCCGTCAGTGGCACCTGCCAGTACCCCTTGGTCAGGTCGAGCGTGGTGAAATATCGCGCCTGTCCCAGCCTATCAATCAGCTCATCCACCCGGGGCATGGGGTAGAGATCGAACTTGGATATTTCGTTCAATCTCCTAAAGTCATTGCAGAACCTTAAGGAGCCATCGGGTTTTGGTATTAGGACAATGGGACTAGCCCATTCACTCCGGGATTTTTCGATGACCCCCAGGCGTAGCATTGTCTTCACTTCCTCTGATATGGCTTGTCTTCGAGCCTCCGGCACCCGGTATGACTTCAGGCGTACCTTCAGGTGAGGCTCGGTGACAATGCCATGTCGTATCAGACTGGTCCTACCAGGCAGCTCGGAGAAGACATCGGGGTTCTGCTGAACCAACCGTCTGGCCTCTCGCCTCTGTTGCTTGGTGAGGGCTTCTCCAATCCTTACTTCCGGTTCGTCCTCTCCGGAGGTCGCTGGAGCCGGATGTGAACGACCCGAAGAGGAGGGAGGTGGGGAAAAAACAGCCATCAGGCTTTCCCGTTCCTGCCAAGGTTTTAATAGGTTGACATGGTATATTTGTTCAGGTTTCCGCCTACCGGGCTGCAATACCTTATAGTTGACCACCCCGACTCTTTCCTTTATCTCGTAGGGGCCTTGCCACTGAGCCAGGAATTTACTCTCCGCCATGGGGATTAATACCAATACCCGATCCCCGGGTTTAAAGGTCCGCACGGTGGCTTGTCTATTGTAGCGGCCGCTTTGCGCGGCCTGAGCCTCCTGTAAATGCTCCTTCACAATTGGCATGACCGCGCTTATGCGGTTCTGCATTCCTAAAATGTGTTCAATCACACTTTTATGGGGGGTGGGCTCTTGCTCCCATGTTTCCTTTGCCAGGTCCAACAATCCCCGGGGATGTCGCCCGTATAACAATTCAAAAGGCGAAAACCCCGTGGATGCCTGTGGCACCTCTCGTATGGCAAACATCAAATAGGGAAGCATCATATCCCAGTCTTTCCCGTCTTTGGAAATCACCCTTTTGAGCATGGTTTTCAGGGTTTTATTGAATCGTTCTACTAACCCATCCGTCTGAGGATGATACACAGACGTACGCAACTGCTTGATCTGGAGTAGCCGGCATAGCTCTTTGGTTACTTTAGACATGAATGGGGTCCCCTGATCCGTAAGGATCTCCTTGGGCAACCCCACCCGGCAGACCACAGCAAACAACTCCCGAGCTATAAGCTTCGCCGCAGTATGTCTGAGAGGTATCGCCTCTGGATACCGGGTGGCATAGTCAACGATCACTAGGATGTGTTTGTGCCCTCGAGCGGACTTTACGAGGGGCCCCACCAGATCCATCCCTATCCGTTCAAAAGGGACTTCTATAATGGGTAACGGTACCAACGGACTGCGAAAGTGGGTCAGGGGTGCGGTAAGCTGACACTCCGGGCAGGTTTCGCAGAACCGTTTTACCTCCCCAAAGACCCCGGGCCAATAGAACCTTTGCAATATTCGCTCCTGCGTTTTCTTGACCCCTAGGTGGCCACTCATCAGGTGTTTATGAGCCAAGTCGAGGACCCGCCGGCGATACGGCTGGGGCACCACCAACTGCTCTACCCCCACGCCCCGTATTTCATCTACCCGGTAGAGTAAATCCTGCTTAAGAGCGAAATGGGGGTACCTTACCTGGGCACCGGGCAGCTGTGCCACCCCGTCAACTACTGTCACCCGACTCCGGGCATGTATTAATGAAGGGTCCTGGAGTTGGGCTGTCCCAAACGTATCCGGGGACGCCTCCAACTCCGGGATGGGCTCGACCGTCTCAGCCTCTCCTGCCAATACCTCTAGGGGCGACCTATCGGGTTCACATTCTGTCCCTATCATGGGGACCCCTACGGCAGGCGTCCCGGATTCAGGATTGTAGGGTTCAGGTCCCGGACTGACCAATATCTGA
Organism: Anomaloglossus baeobatrachus; assembly: GCF_048569485.1. Taxonomy (NCBI): domain Eukaryota; kingdom Metazoa; phylum Chordata; class Amphibia; order Anura; family Aromobatidae; genus Anomaloglossus; species Anomaloglossus baeobatrachus. Next base: position 214,646,372 of record NC_134361.1, on the reverse strand, counting down.
GGGGACTTAGGAGGTCCCTTCCATAAAGTCCAAAAATAGGGCAGATCCCTTCCTAGGATCACGTCATAGGGAAGAGTGTTAATAAGTGCCACCTCATGTTGCACCTGACCGCAAGGTGCTGTGATGGTGACAATCCCCGTGGGATAGTCTCGGCGGTCCCCATGTATGCAAACCACCCCCACGGTACGTCCTGTGGCCTTTACTTTAGCCCTCAAGGTTGATCGCACAAGGGTCACTAAGCTTCCGGAATCCAACAAGCCTGTAACCGGACACCCATTCACCTGTATTTGGCACAAGTGGGGCTCAGTCTCTGGGGAGACCAGGTCAGCGGTACACACCACCTGAGCATACATTGAACCCCGCCGGGTAACCCCACAATCCATGGGCTCCGTGGTGAGTGGACACTGGGCTTCCATATGTCCCACCCGCTGGCACCGCCAACATCTAATAGGGAAGAAAACCTCCTTGACGAGTTGTCGTTTAGGGTATATAGCCTTCCGGACCTCAGGGACGGAGGGCGCGGCCTCAGACGGGATGGTAGCGGACTCCTGCCCCGGTGTCAGCGGTGGGTCCTTGGCCCTAGGCTTGGAGGGGCCGGACCGACGAGCGGTACGCAAAGTCTCAGTGTCCCGTATCAAGTCCTGCGTAGCCACATGCCGCTCTACCAGGCCCACTAATTGGTCCAGGGTACTTGGGTCGCCCTGTCCTACCCACCGTTGAATGGTGACGGGTAAAGTGCGCACAAAACGATCAACTACTACCCTTTCCACCATTTGCGCCGGGCTCAGAGTGTCAGGCTGCAACCACTTCTTTACGAGATGCAACAAGTCATAGGCCTGGGAGCGTACGGGTTTGGCTTCCTCATAGAACCACTGATTTACCCGCTGAGCCCGTACATAGGTATTCACCCCCATCCGAGCAAGTATTTCGGCTTTCAGAGTCGCATATTCTAAGGCGTCCTCGGTACAGAGGTCCAGGTACGCTTTTTGGGGCTCCCCCGTCAGATAGGGCGACAATACCTCAGCCCACTGGGGGGTCGGCAGCTTTTCCCGCTCGGCCACCCGTTCAAACACCGCCAGGAATGCTTCCACATCATCCCCCGGGGTCATCTTTTGCAACGCTTGTCTCACCGCTTTCCGGACGCTGCCGTCGTCACCCGGTCCCGGGGTTGTTGCTGCCGGTCCGGCACGGATCGACTTGGCCAGGAGAACCATCTGTTCTTGGTGCCTTTGTTCCTGCAATTTCAAAGAGTGCTGCTGATGATCCAACGACCGGAGCAGGTGTGCATTGATCTGTTGCTGCTGCTTTAGTATTTCCTCCATGGCGTCGCCGGGTTTGGGCTGTAGTATAGCCGCTTGAATCCAGGACATGTGCTACCGGGTCACCAGAAATGGAAGCTACACCTCACCGGGCTGGCATGCCCGCCGATTCTCCACCATATGTGAGGTAGCGTGGTCAGCTGCGCAGCAGAAGACACGGGATCCAGGCACCAAGGGTCACAGCACACGGTTTAATATCCAAACAAAAGTCCACAACAGTACACATGTGCCTCTCCGGCAGAGAACTCAGGGAGTTGTGTTCACTCCCTCACACCCGGCACACCCGCCCTTGTTCCTGTTTCCTTTTAACCCTTCCTTCAGCCTGTAGGGAAACAGCATTAACCCTGGAGTGGAGTTACTTTCTGTCATGGAGTGAGCACAACCGGGGCGAGACATACCGGCCGTCAAAGATAACCCCGGTCACAGTCTCACAATATATATATATATATATATATATATATATATATATATATATATATATATATATATATATATATATATATATATACACAAATGTTTAAATTACCTCCTAAAATTTATTATTCTCTATGTACTGCAAAGTTTACCTCCAAAAGAAAGCAGACGCCCCCTAAAAGAATGGCACTTTCCAGACCCCAAACAATTAGGGTTGGCAAATTAATGGGCTCTCATATACAGATCTGCATCACTATCAGGTTACCCTACGTTCTACAGCGGTGGCTCCACCTGGTGACTGGAAGCAGTATCACTTTAGCAGAGTTATACCGGTACCCTATCTGTGAGAGCTGCAGTGCAAAGTAGCTGGAAAGGCGAGGAACCTGACAGCAACACAGATCTCTGTGTGAGAGCCCATTCACCTTTAGCTCTTGCCAACTTTCATTGTTTGGGGTCTGGTAAATGTGATTTTTTTTTTTGGGGGGGGGATGGTATGGGGGGTGTCTGCTTTCTTTTATGAAGTCTTGCTGTATTGTTTAACTTTTTTAGCTGCTTGGACAATTCCTTAAGGAACCACAAGTAGGGCTTACTGTTGGAGTGGTGGTTACTCAAAAAAGACCCCCAAATCCTACTAGGGCTTATTTTAGGAGAAGGTCTATTTTTCAGGGAAACTGGTACATTACTTGAAGTATTGGACATTGCTCTCACCCTGACTTATTACCATGGGAGATTTTCTGAACGACAGAGGAAGTATTTGGAGTCTTTATGACCAGGTGCCATATAATTGGTTCAGGGGTACCTACGTGGCAATCAGGGGCGGACATATCACTGGTGCAGGGGCCCAAGAGGTTAAGGGGGCCATTTCTACCTCCAAAGTAGGTGGAATTATGCTTTTTGATGAACTTTTAGGCTGCAAAGGGCCCATGTATTATTCTTGCACAGGAACCCTTTTCTGTCTGTGTCCACCAATGGTGGCAATCATGTGCTAACTAGAATATATGGCTTTATTTTGGACAGCAATATGAGTGTACTGTATCTTTGTGGCATATTTAAATGTATTTTATTGTTTACGTTCCCTCTTTTACTTGTGTATTATAGCGTTGGAACACAAGATTTATTATCCCTCCTATTAACGCAAATTTATTTATTTTATTTTCATTTATATGTTATATTTGTTTGTAAATAAGTTATTGCATATATATTTTTGCAGCCGAGGAGAGACAGGGAGATCCGAGCGCTTCTTTCTTTATTGACCGAAAGCAATGAAAATATGGAAGGGACGTGGTACTGGTGTGTCACACGGAGATTTTCACTAACTTTGCCGACTATCAGGTCCTGTTCAGATTGCAGATTCTGACAAACCACCTGAGAGATTCTCTGGTATATGGGATCAATGCAGGCAGACTCAGGCATCGACCTGCTGTGTGCTGATTCACAAGCAGGCTAAAAAGAGTTAATCTCTGCTAGTCTGCTTGCTTGTTCTCTTTGATCACCTGTTGTGAGGGAACCAATCACTCTGTTCCACTCCTATATACAGTGTGTCCACCCATATCCTGTCCACCGCCATTAACTTGAGAACGGTGGCAGTTATAGGCAAAGAAGTGGTGTCTAGGTATAGTAAAGTAGCCATACGCTACACAATGAAACCACCTATAGCGCCACCTGCTGGAAAACAACGGAGTTAGCATTTTGATCTCTAAAACGGAACAAGATAGAGAAAAAAAGTGAATTAAAAAATTTTAGGGCGTCATCAATTCAATACAAATCGACATCTTGCATACAGAAATGCTATGATATGAAACCCATGACCCCCCCCAAAACATTGAATGCTGGTCACGCATATTGTGCTCATTTAACTTTGATGCTCACCGTGGCCCCCGTCAGCTGCAATGCACACCTGGCCTCTGCACAGCATACCGTATCTTGCTGCACGCTGTGCAATATGGTAGGTGACAAGTTTGCACAAGCATCTGTGATACGTGGTCGTAGGTCCTGCAATGTTGGTGGAGGGATCGCATATACCTGCTGTTTGATGTGACCTCACAGAAAGAAGTCCAATGGGGTCAGGTGAGTGTGGAGGCCACTCCACACAGCCACCATACCCAATGACTTGAAGGAAGGTCTCCATGAGGTATCGCTTCACGTCCGCAGCCTTGTGAGGTTTACACCTTCTATTCATAGCATTTCTGTATGCAAGGTGTCGATTCGTATTGAATTGATGATGCCTACAACTTTGTAATTCACGTTTTTTCTATATCTCGTTCCATTTTCAAAATAAAAATGCTAACTCCGTTGTTTTCCACCAGGTGGTGCTATAGGTGGTTTCATTGCGTAGCGCATGGCTACTTTACTATACCTAGACACCACTTTCTATGCCTATAGCTGCCGCCGTTCTCAAGTTAATGGCGGTGGACAGGATATGGGTGGACACACTGTATACTGGTTGGGTCCTTCCTCCTATGCCAGCTATAGTTTCTTAGTTGGTCTGGTCCTTCTGTTGCTAGTAGTTCTTGTTGCTTTGCGTGGTTGTGGAGATTACCCCGGTTGTCTTTTGTAGTTTCCTTCCTGCTCTTGAATCTCTTATTGCCCTACCATGTGTGTGTGCGCAGTGTGTCAGAGGTTTGGTTATCCCTTTGTCACGCTTCAGATGTGCAGAACATTCTGTATCGTTCTGCTATGCTCTCCTACAGAGCGGGTATATGTTGCTTATGGTGCAGAACGTTTTGCAGGATGAATGCTCTGCTGGTTGTTTCACAAACACTGGGTTTCTTGCTGGTCCTGGAAGATGCTCTTGCAGAGGCTTCTTGTTCCCGGTGATTGCTCTGCTTCATTAGGGAGCGTCTTAGCTCAGGACGCCGCCAGTCGTACTTCCTATTTTCAGTTGTGCTGTTGGGTTCTGTGGTGCTCAGTGTTCAGATCTTGGTCTCTCGACTCCGGTCTGCTGATTACCTGTCTCTGCCTGTCCTCCCCTGTTTTTGCTGTGACTTCCTGGCTTTTGACCTCGGGCTTCCTCCTGACGATGTCCCCGCCTGCTCCCTGTATCTTGTATGTACTCTCCTGGAGCCCTGAACTTCGGCTTGTATCTTGACCTCATGTCTGTCTACCCCCTGTGTACGTTCATGCTTTCCTGGTTTATTATCTCGGCCTATCTGACTACCTCTATACCTCTATATTTACTGCATACAAGTAGTGTCTAGCGGCACCTTGTGACAGTCATCACACCCTTGTCCATCTTCATCTGTGTTTAACATCACACTCCTGTCCTGTCCTTCCCTGGTGGAAGGGGGAAAATCAGATTAGGTCTGATCAGGAGCAAGGCCAGGAATGGGACTCGGGCGTCTCCACCATTAGGAGTACCCCTGAGATTAGGGATAGCATAGGGCCCTCTATTCCAAATTATATGCAGTTTGTATTGTGAATTCTGGTGACAGATCCAGTTTTCTTTTATGTGTAACTATCCAAGTTATAATTATGGATTTTTCTTGTTAATTAGACCATATATTACTAATAGTCTAAAAATCTCTTCTATCTTTTCTGTAATTTTCATGTAAAAATAAACTAAAATAGTGTACAACAAATGTATAATACCAGAAATTTACATTCCATTGGAAAAATGCAGATCAAGATGAACCTGGTGGACAAGCCACGTCAGGTTTTCAGCAGCTCAAAATGCATGAGAAAAAGGAGAACCAGAGCAAAAAGCTGAATCAAATAGCACAAAAGTTTTTTATTTTTGTATTCAAAGTGCACAGTGCAGTACATAAGACATTAATATAAATAAAAAAGAGGGTGGGGAACAGGGGTACAAAAAAGATCAACCTTAGCCGGGTATGAACTAATAGGCAGAGATGTTCAATGTTGGTAAACCCCTAATCACCTGGGATAAATGGGAGGAGTCTGTATGCTGAGAATAAGGCGGAGCAATGTTGTTGCTACAAAAATACTGGTATATAAGCCACAGTAATAAAACAGGGATTATCCCAAAGATATAATGTGGTAAAGAGGGTGCGAGTGTGGCAAAACACCGAAAAAAGTATTAATCTGTAGCTAAAACCCGAATCAAGGGGAATACCTCAGAAGTAAAACAGAGACTGCAGTCAGGGGGGGAAAATTAGAAGGTAAGAGTGTAATAGCCTACAAAGAAGCTACAATCCAAATGAGGGCATCAAGTGAGCAATATATGATAGTAAATGGATAGTCCGTATAGGCTAAGTTCACACTTCCGTTGTTTTGCATCAGTCACATGCGTTGCTTGATGCATGTGACTGATGCGTTGTACAACGGATGACAACGGTGACAAAGAAAAGAATTTCTTTGTCGGACTCCGTTGTGTGCTGGGGGCGGAGTTTGGGGGGCGGAGTTCGGGGGCGGAGCTGAGGACGTCAGTGCCGCGGTCTGCATGGCTGGGGACAGGTGAGTGAGTGTGTGTGTGTGTGTGTGTGTGTCTACATGCGTGTATACATGCGGAGTGCGGGAGGGGGCGGAGCCGAGTGGTGAAGTGTCAGCCTCCTTGCACACTGTTTCCAGGGTAAATATCGGGTAACTAAAAGCAAAGCACTTTTTGCTTGGTTACCCGATATTTATCTTGGATACCAGCTTAGCGCGGGCTCCGTGCACCCGTAACCACTGTAAATATCGGGTAACTAACCAAAGCGCATTGCTTGGTTACCCGATGTTTATCCTGGTTACGGGGGTGGGGAGCCAGAGAGCGCATGCGCAGCAAAATCCTACGGATCGCGCTGCTCAAAAAACGTTACATGCTGCGTTGCTCACGCCCGGCGGCCAGTTAAAAAACAACTGACCGCGACGCAGCGGATGCAACGCAGCATCATCAGTCACAATCCGTCACTAATAGAAGCCTATGGGGGAAAACAGGATTCCTGCAAAATATTTTGCAGGATACCGTAATTCCTCAAGGCGACGGATTGTGACTGATGCAAAACAACTGAAGTGTGAACTTAGCCTTAACAAGACACAAGAAATAGAATGAAGGGTAATGCAGATACAAGACAAATTATCCCAAAGGCAACCAGGTAGGGGTATGGCAAAGTGCCCGTTTAAAAGAACATGTTACCTGAGTCCAATGGCAGGGGGCCATTTACCACATTCTATCTTTGGGATAATCCCTATTTTATTACTGTGGCTTATATACCAGTATTTTTGTAGCAACAACATTGCTCCACCTTATTCTCAGCATACAGACTCCTCCCATTTATCCCAGGTGATTAGGGGTTTACATCTCTGCCTATTAGTTCATACCCGGCTAAGGTTGATCTTTTTTGTACCCTTTGTTCCTCACCCTCTTTTTTATTTATATTTATGTCTTATGTACTGCACTGTGCACTTTGAATACAAAAATAAAAAACTTTTGTGATATTTGATTCAGCTTTTTGCTCTGGTTCTCCTTTTTCTCAAATGTATAATACCGTGTATAGACTTGTAAAAAAAAATGTCCTCATACAGCATTTTAGTTTTCAAATACAGTAGATATTTTTAATATTTTTTTTTAATACAATTATTGAGCTTTTACATATTTTTATTGAATATTTCATCAAGGTCTATGCAAGATATATAGAATATATATTTAAAATATCATGTGAAATACATATGTGGATTTACATCTATACGTGGTGACGTTTATTTTCCTCTTTAGAATATTTTTAGTACTACAAAATATCTAATAGAAGTTTACAATTCTCAAAGTTTTACTTTTTTGGGGTCTCTAATTAGCTATAACACCATATGTAGACAAATATTACAATAAAAAAAGATTTGGACATCTCTTCTAGCCAAATTTTGTTCACAGCAGAACATAAGACACATCAGAAAGTGAGCATTGAAAAAATTAACTTACTTATAAATTGATGGCAACAACACAACTGAAAAATAGTTGTGACGGGGTTAAAAAAAAAAGGATGGGAAAGTGATGCTAATAGAAACAGCTGGTGGGTGAAAAGAGCATCTTAGAGAGGCAGAGTCTCTCAGAAGCAAAGATGGTCAGAGGTCATCAATTTGTTCCATAATTTTTACACTCCGTTGTTCACAATTTCCGAAAAATGTTCCACAAAGCTCTCTCCATATACAGCACATAATTTCATCAAAACAGTGAAATATAGAAATTCATGTGCACAAAGGACAAGGTCAATGGTCAGTATTGGATGCTCATGATCTCCGGACCCCCGAGTGGCACTGCGTTAAAAATGGGCATGAATTTGTCTTACAAATTACTTCACGGGCTCTGTAATATTTTCAGAATCAATGTCTTTGAACACAGGTGGCAGCAGAAATGTAAGTGAAAGCTCTATCATGCAAACGAGAAGCCATATATCAGCACATACCAGAATCACAGCCATCTTCTCTGGGCCAAAGCTGATTCATAACAGATGGAGGCAAAATGGAAAAATGTTCCGTGGTCGGATGAATCAAAATGTTAAATTCTTTATGGAGAATCCGGACACCATGTCCTGTAGACTCGGGAGACTCAAGAGGTGAATGACCATCCAGCTTGTTATCGATGAGAGGGACCATCCAGCTTATCAGCACACAGTTCCTGCATCTTTGATGCATGGGGGGGCACTGGTGCCTGTGGCAGGGGCAGCTTACACACAAAAGGTGCCCTCAATGCTGAGGGTTATAGAGAGGTGTTAGAACGGCATCTGCTCCATCCAGACAATGTCTATTTCAGGGAAGGCCTTGCATATTTTAGCAAGAACATGCTATGCTGCATCCATCACAGAGGAAGAACTTGCAGCATTAACGACTGCTTAAAGTCCACACTTTTCACAAATAGAAATAAGGAAACAAAAATATCCGACAAAGACCCCTAACTGAGGAGCAGTGAGAATCCTACATCAGACAAGAATGGGACAAGGTTCCTTTACCCAAACTCCAGCAATTCTCGTCTCACCCCCCCAGATGTTTACAGACTATTGTAACAAGAATAGTGGACACTGCCCGGGCACAACTTTTTGAAGATGTGTCGCCGCCATCAATTTCTAAATGAAGTGGAGAAACTCAGGAGGGTAACAGGACTGAGGGTTGGCGATAATGTGCTCTTGTGGGGTGTCGCAGCGGCGGGCTCCATTGATATGCCTGCGAGCTGCTTTGAATTGCCGACGATTGATGAGATGGACTTCAAGAAAATGGCTGAGGAGGCCAATCTGCGCATGCTCCACCTCTGCGGCCATTTTCTTGAAGTCCATTACGTCAACTGCTGGTGATTCAATGGAGCTAGCCAGTAGATCAATGGCGCCCGACACCCTACGAACCGACAGTATCACCAACCTTCCGTTCACTGAACCTCCTGAGCCGTGACCCCCCCTCCTCTGAGCCCGCAGCATCGCCGACCCTCCTGAGCCACGATACCCCCTCTTCTGAACCGAAGCATCACCAACCCTGCCTCTTGAGATTTTCCTGAGCCACTCCACCACCTCCGTTCCCCTCTGGTGAGCTAATATAAGACGAACTAGGATTCTAAGATGAACCCTTATTTTATCGGTAAAAATTATTTTTTATGATTTTCTGTCTTCAAATTTGCGGTGCATCTTATAATCCAGTGCGTCTTATAAAACGAAAAATACAGTAATATATTTCTTACCACATTTTACGGAATAATTTTTGCTCTTGACTTGCAGAATAATATTTTTGAGGCTTTTTTGATCTCCTGGTTCCTCATGCTGTACAACACAGGGTTAATTAATGGTGTAAATGCCGTATATAGGAGGGATTTGAGTTTATTTTCATATGGCGTATTTCCCCCAACCGGAAACATGTATATCGCTATTAATGGCCCGTAATAGGTACATACGGCAGCGAGATGAGAACTGCATGTAGAAAAGGCTTTTCTCCGACCCTCGTTGGATGCTATTTTGATGATGGCAATGAATATGCAAATATAGGATATTATAACGAGGATAAAGGGTGAGAATGCCAAGAGGATGGAGAGGACAAAGTCTTCAAAAATTACTTGGGAAGTATCGAAGGAGGCCATTTCTAAGATGGGGGAAAAGTCACAGAAAAAATGGTCAATTATATCCACGTTGCAAAATTCAAGTTGGCCAATCAATACCATCTCACTGGGAATCAGGAAGATCCCGATAGCCCATGGCCAGAAAGAGAGGTGGAAGCACAGTTTTTGGTTCATAAGGGCGGTATACCGGAGGGGGTGACATATCGCTAAATATCGGTCAAAGGCCATGGTTGTCAGTATCAGTGACTGCGTGTAGGTGGCGATGCAATGGAAGTAGTACTGGATGAAACAACTGGTTTTCGATATGGTTGTCCCCTCGAGCCACGTTACCTGTAAGAGCTTTGGTGTGATATTTGAGGTGAGGAGAAGATCGGCCAAGGCCAAGTTCCGGAGGAAGATATACATGGGGACATGAAGGTGGTGGCAGGTTGACACTAATGTGATGATGAAGAAATTTTCCACCACTATTAGGACATAGACCACAAAGAAAAGACAGAACAGTAAGACTTTAATGTGGTGGAAATCGTGGAATCCCAGCAGGATGAACTCATGAAAGGCAGTTTGATTGGGTCCACACATCGTTTAAGAAGGTTTTCGTCTAAAATTAAAAAAAAAAATCAATTGAAGTAAGTCATTTTTCTGATTTACATACGTGAACACTTGGGACAAACTTTCTTTTTCAAGGCAAAAGTTTCTAATCTTAAAAGACCCTAAAGACCTGCTTAAAACTATAAGCCAATCTTGAGGAACCCTCAAAAACCGGTTAGCTCTCACTACTAAGATAATAGTGAATGTCCCTGAACTAGGACCTCCACCGATCACTTGGGCTTATGGTCTTCAAACTCTAAAGTCTAGGATCTTCTAAACTATGAGATGTACATCTACCATCTCCTGTGTTTCTTACCTGATGTCTCCAAGATCACTGGAACCCTTTTCCAGAGAATTATAAATGCAGCGGTGGTTACACTTCAGCCATGGTGCTCCTTTTTGCTGCCTACGGGACATATGTACCTTACCTATATATCTCTCATATACAGTTGAAACCAGCAGTTTCCCTCAACTCTCTATAAAGACACATCTGCAGGTTTTTCCCTCCGCTCTCTATAAAGACACATTCGCAGGTTTTTCCTTCTGTATGTTTCCTGGAGGGAAAAACCTGCAGATGTGTCTTTATAGAGAGCGGAGGGAAAGTTCTGGTTTCAACTATATATGGGAACTAAAAGTTACCTCTCCTGTTCTTCCAGTGAAAAATAAAACCTCGGCTAATGTAAAATATCTTGACTTTACAAAGGCATTTGATACTTTATCACAAAAAGCCTTGTATTGAAGCGTCAGAGATGGGAACTATGGGACACTGTTCACATGGATAATAAACTGGTTTAGAGACTGTAAACACAGTCATAAATGGCACATTCTCTAAATAGAATAAAAAAGAATTGGCTTTAGGCTATCGATGACCTTGTGAATAGGATGAAGTGTAAAATGTCAGTCTTTGCGGATGATCAGATGAAAGCTGAGCTTGACTATATAATATTGCAGAATTTCTGATAAGACATCTACGTGGGCAAAGAACGTGGCAGATGAAGATTGTTAATAAATGTAGGAAAATGCACAACGGCTGCAGTAATGATATTGTTTCATATACATCAGATGGATATATACCAAGGACTACAGAACATGAGAAAGACTGGGGGAATCTCGTTACAAGTAAGCTAAAGGGTGCTTTACACGCTGCGACATCGCTAATGATATATCGTCGGGGTCACGGTGTTTGTGACGCACATCCGGCGTCGTTAGCGACATCGCAACGTGTGACACCTAGGAGCAACGATCAACGATTGCAAAAACGGCAAAAATCGTTGACACGTCGCTCCTAATCATAATGTCGGTGTTTCATTCCGCAGGTTGTTCGTCGTTCCTGCGGCACCACACATCGCTGTGTGTGACACCGCAGGAACGACGAACATCATTCTACCTGTGTCCACCGGAAAGGAGGAAGGAAGGAGGTAGGCGGCATGTTCCGGCCGCGCATCTCCTCCCTTCCTCTTCTATTGGGCGGCCGTTTTGCAATGCTGCTGTTACGTCGCTGTGAAGCCGACTGCACCTCCCCCTTGAAGAAGGGATTGTTCGGCCACAGCGACATCGCTGAACAGATATGTGCGTGTAAGGCTGACATAGCGATATTGTTCGGTTCTCCAGCGATCACCACATGTCACACGAACGATGGGGGCGGGTGCTATCGCTCGCGACATCACTAGCGATGTCGCACCGTGTAAAGCACCCTTAAGCAGCAGCACTCAATGTCAGACAGCGGCTGCAAAAGCAATCAAGATGTTTCAGGTGTATAAAAAGATACAGAAAATCTCATCCAAATGTATTATTATCCCTCTATACTGTGCCCTGAAAACGTATTCATATCCTGTAAACTTTTCTAATTTTTTTTTCATGTTACACCCACAAATTTGGATTAAATATGGACATTTTTTTATGCCATTAAAATGGTCCATATTAATTCCATCAAGTTCAGATTTCTCACCCACATATTGTTTTATTTTCTTCTTACAGGATGATGTGAAAAAAACTCTAAATCAAGCTAATCAATTTAAAAAAAATATATAAATATATATATATATATATATATACATATATATATATATATATATATATATATATATATATATATATATTGAACTGTTAATTTTCAATATCTACATGTATGTATCTGACTCCCCACTATTTTGATTTCAACATCCAGAAATTCTACTTGGTTCTCACCCATTTTGCTTGTTAATCTCATATTAGTTTCAGTGTGGTTTAAGAAGTTAACAAATTCAGTAAATTCCTGTGGTTTACCAACCCATACTATAAATATATAATCTTTCAATTGTAAGAATAATTTCATGTAAAATATATTTTCAGTCTCTAAATACTCCAAAAATATTTTTGCAAAAGTTGGGGCTACTGGCGTACCCATTGCGGTTCCAGCTTTCTAAATATACCATTGGCCAGCAATTAAAAGGAACTATGTCCCAAAAGAAACCATGAGAATTGACATATAAATTTTAATAGTTCACCCCGGTATTATCAGATGGGGTTTCTAGTAAGGTATCTAAAGCATTATAGTCAGATTCCTGGAAATTTGGACGAATCCTAAAACCTAAAACAGTACTTTGTTGTTCACCTGCCACTTGTTTGTTGTTCCCATATCTGCACCTGCTAAAAAACAACAATGTAATTTCATTTTCCGTACTGTCTTATAAAGATCCACGTCAAATTCATCATATTTAAAGTTATTAGTAACTTAAAAATGTCACCCTTTAGATAGACATTCTTCAGATTGCTGTACCTAAAAATATTAATCACATTAGTCTCTGTAACATTTTCTGATGCATCACAATTTATGGATCCCATTATCTTTAAGAGACCTGCTGGCACTTTAAGTCGCCTCTAGTATTTCATCATTTCCGTCAACGTGACTTTCTAGGAAGTGCAAAAATAGAAGAATTGTCGACACTTCCTAAACTTAAGGTCTGAACTGGTGCAAACTGAACATAACCTATATTATCCAAAATAACAGTTGCACTCAAATAAAGGGGAGGGAAAAAGCCTGAAGGATGTAAATAGTGAACATTGAAATGTGAATATGCATTACAGCCCAGAAAACTTTTTATGTTTGAAAAATTGGGTTTTTATGCAAATAAAAATGGCCAAATTTACAAAAGCCCAGTAACCACGCCAAGGTGTAACTCTCAACTGGGTCCTAATTTAATTTTATAATGTTATACTTCTATTTGTGTGAGAACTGACCTCTTATATGGGCTAGAAAAAACCTGCAAAAGAAAATTAAAACACTTGAAGTAACTGGGAGGAGTGCGCAGACGAAAGGACATTACTCTATAATACAAAAAATAGAAGTTTTATCTGCAAGTCCTAAAAGTAAGATTTAAACTGGGGCAAACTGAACATAACTTATATTATCCAAAATAACAGTTGCACTCAAGTAAAGGGGAGGGAAAAAAACTGAAGGATGTAAATAGTGAACATTGAAATGAGAACATAGATTACTGCCTAGAAAACATGAAAACATTTTTTTTTAAAAATTGAGTAACTTTGCAAATAAAAATGGCCAAAGTTACTTGAGCCCAGTAACCACGCCAAGGTGTAACTCTCAACTGGGTCCTAATCTAATTTTGTAATTTTATACTTCTATTTGTGTGAGAACTAACCTCTTATATGGGCTAGAAAAGAACCTGCAATAGAAAAATTAAAACACTTGAAGTAACTGGGAGGAATGCGCAGACAAAAGGACATGACAAAAATAAAAGAATTGTCGGCACTTCCTAAACTTAAGATCTGAACTGATGCAAACTGAACTGATTCTTTTCTAACCCATATAAGAGGTCAGTTCTGGCACAAAGAGAGGCATAAAATTAGATTAGGACCCAGTTGAGAGTTACACCTTGGTGTGGTTACTGGGCTCAAGAAAGTTTGGCCATTTTTATTTCCAAAGCAACTCCAATTTTTCCAATTTTTTTTCATATTTTCTGGGCAGTAATACATGTTCACATTCCAGTGTTCACTATTTACATCCTTCAGGTTTTTTTTTTATTTGCCTCCCCTTGAGTGAAACTGTTATTTTCGTTTTCTAGGGAGTGCACTCTCCCCTATTTATTGCTTAACCATATGTTTGACATTTCATCATTAGTCCTTGAATCAGAAACTTAATCCGTGGTCCAAAAATTGTTGTTTTTCACTTGTTTTATTTTCTATAGCTTTTCCAAAAACGTTTGGTATTTTTATTCCACTGAAAAATTCTTCCTCGTGCAAAATCCTGTTTATCAATATTTAATGTCAGACTGAATTACAATCACTTTCCTTTCTAATCGTTTGACCAAGTTACTATATTATTTATCAGTTAGATGTTTTTTCAGCTCCATTTTTGCTTGGAGTAATTCCTCTGTGGTTACTCCATATTCTGGGAGTGTTTCTCAAGTAACTCTTTCCATTCCGAAATCAATTCACCATCTTCATGTAATTGTGGTCTCTATTAAAAAATCCTTAAACCTCGTTGGGATTGGTCACAGTCACTATGATTAAGGCTAGGGCTACACGAGTGCATGGCATCCGATGCGAGTGAATCGGATGCGACTCTTGGCTCCCGCTATGCCTGTAAGTGTAATCCGAGTGTCATGCCATTGTAATGCGACCCTGCGATCAGATCACAGCTGCGGAGGAGAGGGAGGAATTAATCTCCCTATCTCCTCCATTCCTAACTGATGTGATTATTGCACTGCACTCCGGTGTCATCCGAGTGCAGTGAGATGTTTCACTCGCACCCATAGACTTGTATGGGTGCGAGTGAAAACTGATCAGATTCCATCCTTAGCATGCTGCAACTATTTTCTCGGTCCAGTTAGGGCTAGGAAGATAATCGCAGATGGGAACGGCCCCATAGAGTAACATGGGTCCGGCTAGAATGCGTTTTTTTTTTTCTTTTGTTTGGTTTACTCGCCGTGTGTCCTATCCTTAATAGTCCAAAATCTACACATTTCCTTTTACGCAATCATGAACTCTTTATCTTCCAAAGTCCTGATACTCTAATCATCTTTGATGTTACATTGGGCAAAACATGTCTCGACGTCTTCCCAACCTGTAATTTAACCTCCCCAACCTCTGATTCCAGCCATTTTTCCCATAGAATTCTGAGTTGCAGCTTCCACCTCCTTATATGATATATGAAAAGGAGCGTATTTCTCTTTGCTAAACAGGACTTTGATGAAGATACAATTTTTCAGTGTAATAAAAATAACAAAAGTTTACAGAACAACCATTGCAAAAAACTTTGGGAAAACACCTATTATGGGACCACGGACTCAGGCTCATATTCAAGAGTTAATGGTGTACTGTAAACATATGGTGAAACGGAAAGTGTCACCAGATTTGGGCTTTCTAAACTAAAACTAGCACCTTAAGTAGCGCCGGTGCTGCATTCCATGAAGGTGCACGTTACCCCCTGACCCCCTGTAGCCCCCAAAAACCTGTTATATAAAGTTGAGTGTGTGTAATGTATGTGTGTTTTTGTGTGTGTGCGTGTGTGTGTGTGTGTCTCCGCTAAAAGAATCCGCACCGTTGCATTTCCAATAACGAAATTTTGTACGGACACCTCATTCGACTCAGGGAACGTCATAGACTATGTTTCAACGGGAAAATGTAACCCCACACTTTATAGTTATTTGCCAAAAAACAGCTTACATTAAAGTAAATGGAGCTGGGAGCCACAGTGCAGCCAGAACTTCAGAAGAATGTTGGCATGTCACAATGCAGCCAGGGAAAGAGACAGACAGACAGGGAAAGAGACACACAAAGAGAAAGACAAAGAGACAGGGAAAGAGATAGAGAGACAGACAGGAAAAGAGACTGACAGACAGAGACAGACCGACAAAGAGACAGACAGGGAAAGAGACAGGGAAAGAGACTGACAGACAGAGACAGACACCGACAAAGAGACAGACAGGGAAAGAGACAGACAGACAGGGAAAGAGATTCTAGAGGTGGGGAAACAAAAGGCGCAATAGGGTCTTACCCGGTATAACGTGAGATGATAAGAAAGAATTAGGTACACTCACCTGATGGGGTTGTGCCAGTCACAACTCCTTAAACCGCATGTGAGTGTCCGCGTGGTTCAAGCAGCGGCCCCGTGGTATCGTGGTAGAAATGTAATCAAAGGGAAAACGGATATATGCCGCGCTTAAAAACCACTGATGCAGAATTAATGTAGAAATTTCTTTTTTATTTCAGCATTCCAACGCGTTTCAGAGACAAGGACTGTCTCCTTCTTCAGGGAAAAAGAAATCCAAATGGAATCCCATTGGATTTCTTTTTCCCTGAAGAAGGAGACGGTCCTTGTCTCTGAAACGCGTTGGAATGCTGAAATAAAAAAGAAATTTCTACATTAATTCTGCATCAGTGGTTTTTAAGCGCAACATAGAAAGAGATTGACAGACAGAGACAGACACCAACAAAAAGACAGACACCGACAAAAAGACAGACAGGGAAAGAGACAGACAGACAGGGAAAGAGACAGGGAAAGAGACAAAGAGACAGGGAAAGAGAGAGACAGACAGGGAAAGAGACCGACAAAGAGACAGACACCGACAAAGAGACAGACACCGACAAAGAGACAGACAGGGAAAAAGATTGACAGACAGAGACAGGCACCGACAAAAAGACAGACACCAACAAAGAGTCAGACACTGACAAAGAAACAGGGAAAGAGAGAGACAGACAGGGGAAGAGACTGACACCAACAAAGAGACATACAGGGAAAGAGAGAGACAGGGAAAGAGAGAGACAGGGAAAGAGAGAGACGGGGAAAGAGACAGACAAAGAGACAGACAGACAAAGGGAAAGACAGGGAAAGATAAAGAGACAGGGAAAGAGACTGACAAACAGGGACAGACACAGACTAAGAGACAGGGAAAGAGAGAGACAGACAGGGAAAGAGAGACAGACAGAGAGGGAAAGAGAGAGACAGACAGCGAAAGAGAGCTACAGACAGGGAGAGAGAGAGACAGACAGGGAAAGAGAGAGACAGACAGGGAAAAAGAGACTGATAGGGAAAGAGAGAGAGAGCAAGACAGGGAAAGAGACAGACAAAGACTGGAAGAGAGACAGAAAGACAGTTACTGTCCCGGGCAACGCCGGGTACTACAGCTAGTACCTTTATAAAATCTCCCGCCCTGTATGTAAATTATCTGGTCCAGTCTGATGGGCATTCTAATCTTTACCTCGGGCCCTCCTTTTGCCGTCCTCCTGTGCTGATTGATGTGGATGACTCCTCAAATGCCATCCATGTAGGCGGGCAAAATCTCCACATTCCCGGCTTGCGCAGGTGCACTTCGCTCTGCCTATGAAAACATAGGTGCGCCTGCATGAACCGGCGAGTTTTCTGCGCTGGAGCGAGATTTTACCTGGCGATGTGGATGAAGCGGGTGACGTGATCCACATCGCCGGGCAAAATCTTGTGCCTGCCCAGAGAACTCACCGGTTTGCGCAGGTGCACCTATGTTTTCGGATCTACCTGCAATAGGGCAGAGCGAAGTGCACTTGTGTGAACCGGGAATATGTTTGTGAAGGCGAGAGATTTTGCATGCCTACGTGGATGGCATCCGAGGCGTCATCCACGTCAATCAGCTCAGGAGGAGAGCGTAAGGAGGGACAGGAGGCGGCAGATTAGGATGGCCATCGCACCGGACAATTTACAAAACAGGCGGGAGATTTTATAAAGATCTTTTTGGGGGCTACAGGGGGGTCAGGGGGTAACGTGCACCTTCATGGAATACAGCACAGGTGCAGCTTAAGGTGCTAGCTTTAGTTTAGAAGACCCAAATCTGGCGACAGATTCCCTTTAATCGTGAAATGGGGGGGGGGGGGGAGTGCGGCCCCATTAGATGGTCAATCCATAGGGGACAACAAGAAGAAAAAAAATTACCAGAAACAGTTTCAGATGTAATCAGGTCTCTAGGGACGATAATTGGGGCCATGGATATCGAAAACCAATGGAAACAAAGTTACTCACGCGTTTTGATACTTATGTATCATGTAACAAAACCTCCTTACCGTAGGGTCAGTTTTCACAATTACATCGCATCAACAGATATGAGAATCATTTTTAAAACAATCTGTGGAATTAAATTAATAGTTGCTGGATTGTGGTTTCTGATATCTATTATTAAGGATAGTTTTGACAGAACCCATAAAAACGTTGATTGGGATTGCGATATATATGTGATCATTTTTGGGAAAAAAACAGTAGTTCGCTCTATAAACAATTCAGTGAAGAATACAATCTTCATTCAAGACAATTTGGGAACTATTCTCCCAAACTTATTGAATCTATGATGAAGGAACTGTGATCCAAACTGCATGTGTTTTGCGGGTCTATATTTGCAACACGTACCGTGAGAGGGGGGGAATCATCACCGAAAAGCTCTTACATAGAGAAGCACAGTTAATCATTAAGGTGGAGGATTTAGGTCTTTAAATGACGTTACTGGTGAATTTAAAAGGAAGTGTGATGGAAGCGCCAGATGAAGCGTAATTTAGAGGCGAAACAGCTGAAACACAGTGTGTGGGTCTTCACTCTGTATTATGACCATGCAATAATAAAGTATAAAATAATGTGCCCGAGTTGAGTTACACTCTTTTACCTTCTATACTCCTAGTATTTTAGAAAAGGCAATAAATCTAACACTATGACAAAAAGACAAAAAAAATGGTCTTACTTTTGGTTTGGATCCTGGCCTTCTTCAAAAAGAACGCGCATTGGTTCTTTGTTGTGTCCTTTATATATACATTTCCCAACAAAAAAAACAAATACGTGATTAGCTGTCATCATGTTCCTTTACGATCCCCCGAGCCTTAATTATAAGTTCAGTAAAGTAAAAAAAAACAACATAAAAAATAACATTTCATTAAATTATTTTGACAAACAAGTAATTTCTTATATCCACCTGGGTCTCAGATGTTCCATACCCTACAGTCTTGCATTGTGTAATATGCATTAGAACACTTACTAGTTTAGGGCATTTATGTATATATATATATATATATATATATATACACAGTTAGGTCCAGAAATCTTTGGACAGTGACACAATTTTGGCGAGTTGGGCTCTGCATGCCACCACATTGGATTTGAAATGAAACCTCTACAACAGAATTCAAGTGCAGATTGTAACGTTTAATTTGAAGGTTTGAACAAAAATATCTGATAGAAATTGTAGGAATTGTCACATTTCTTTACAAACACTCCACATTTTAGGAGGTCAAAAGTAATTGGACAAATAAACCAAACCCAAAAAAAATATTTTTATTTTCAATATTTTGTTGCGAGTCCTTTGGAAGCAATCACTGTCTTAAGTCTGGAACCCATGGACATCACCAAACGCTGGGTTTCCTCCTTCTTAATGCTTTGCCAGGCCTTTACAGCCGCAGCCTTCAGGTCTTGCTTGTTTGTGGGTCTTTCCGTCTTAAGTCTGGATTTGAGCAAGTGAAATGCATGCTCAATTGGGTTAAGATCTGGTGATTGACTTGGCCATTGCAGAATGTTCCACTTTTTTGCACTCATGAACTCCTGGGTAGCTTTGGCTGTATGCTTGGGGTCATTGTCCATCTGTACTATGAAGCGCCGTCCGATCAACTTTGCGGCATTTGGCTGAATCTGGGCTGAAAGTATATCCCGGTACACTTCAGAATTCATCCGGCTACTCTTGTCTGCTGTTATGTCATCAATAAACACAAGTGACCCAGTGCCATTGAAAGCCATGCATGCCCATGCCATCACGTTGCCTCCACCATGTTTTACAGAGGATGTGGTGTGCCTTGGATCATGTGCCGTTCCCTTTCTTCTCCAAACTTTTTTCTTCCCATCATTCTGGTACAGGTTGATCTTGGTCTCATCTGTCCATAGAATACTTTTCCAGAACTGAGCTGGCTTCATGAGGTGTTTTTCAGCAAATTTAACTCTGGCCTGTCTATTTTTGGAATTGATGAATGGTTTGCATCTAGATGTGAACCCTTTGTATTTACTTTCATGGAGTCTTCTCTTTACTGGTGACTTAGAGACAGATACACCTACTTCACTGAGAGTGTTCTGGACTTCAGTTGATGTTGTGAACGGGTTCTTCTTCACCAAAGTAAGTATGCGGCGATCATCCACCACTGTTGTCATCCGTGGACGCCCAGGCCTTTTTGAGTTCCCAAGCTCACCAGTCAATTCCTTTTTTCTCAGAATGTACCCGACTGTTGATTTTGCTACTCCAAGCATGTCTGCTATCTCTCTGATGGATTTTTTCTTTTTTTTCAGCCTCAGGATGTTCTGCTTCACCTCAATTGAGAGTTCCTTAGACCGCATGTTGTCTGGTCACAGCAACAGCTTCCAAATGCAAAACCACACACCTGTAATCAACCCCAGACCTTTTAACTACTTCATTGATTACAGGTTAACGAGGGAGACGCCTTCAGAGTTAATTGCAGCCCTTAGAGTCCCTTGTCCAATTACTTTTGGTCCCTTGAAAAAGAGGAGGCTATGTATTACAGAGCTATGATTCCTAAACCCTTTCTCCGATTTGGATGTGAAAACTCTCATATTGCAGCTGGGAGTGTGCACTTTCAGCCCATATTATATATAGAATTGTATCTCTGAACATGTTTTTGTAAACAGCTAAAATAACAAAACTTGTGTCACTGTCCAAATATTTCTGGACCTAACTATATATATATATATATATATATATATATATATATATATATATATATATATATTATATGTATATATATATATAAATATTCTCTTTATACCTTCTGTTTGGTTTAAATATATTCAGAAATTGAAATTTCTAATATTTACCCAATTTGTAATTTTCACAATTTTAAATTGGGGTCTATGTTAACTTTAGAGTGATTGCGTGATGGACACCAGCAAGGAGCCGTGTGTTGTGAAGAAGGTTCTGATCCACACTTGTATTCAAACTGCCATGTAGCTGTATGAGAGGTCCAACTCCTGCTGCAGAAAACATCCCCCCAAACCATGACTCTTCCTCCACCGCCTTTCACTGACTTATCACACTTTGGGTTCAGTCTTTCCCCAGTTTGTCGATGAACATAATGTTTCCCATCAGACCCGAATAAATTAAACTTGCTTTCATCACTAAAATGACCTGTGGACACTTCTCTGTCCACACAACATTCTCCTCACCAAAGGTGAGTCTAGCCTTGTGATTCTTTCTGCTAATGAGAGGTTTGGGTTTTCAGTCCAAATGCTGTTACACGTCGTGACACTGTATGATGAGACAGATCCTTACCCTGTTCAGTGCGGAACTGGTGAGCAATTCCAGCTGCATTGTGGAAATGATTACCCTTGGAAAGTCTCCGCATTATCCTGTCCTCTTTTGCATTTGTCTTTTGAGGACGACCAGGCTTCTTGTGGGACCTGAAAGAGTTTGTGATGTTGTAAAGATGCAATATTCTCAAAATCACAGACTTTGAACGACCAACTTCTCTTGCTATGGCTGATAGGGTTACCTCTAATTTTCATCTCCAGTGTATAAGATGTGCTGCCGAGATCATTGGCCTATAAATGATACCTGAATAAGCCATTTGGCGAAACGCGCATCATGTCTGTGTTTTCTGCTTTGGGGGTTCCTTTTTTTTGTGCTACATGTATTAACTTCAAGTTCTTATACAGTGTGTCCACCCATATCCTGTCCACCGCAATTAACTTGAGAACGGCGGCAGCTATAGGCATAGAAGTGGTGTCTAGGTATAGTAAAGCAGCCATGCTGTTGTGACGCCCTGGGCAAGCCAGGGGTCACAGGTCACAACACCACCACAAACCACACTTCAGGTAGGCACATCACAGCTAAACTACAAATCCTTGTTGCCTTCCTCCAGAGGCTGATGATTCACACCAGGGGGTGGGCCAGGCGGTTGGCTCCGCCCACCGAGGAGGTCACAGCTCTGGAGGCGGGAGAAACCAGGCAGTTGAGAGTTGAGTCCAGGCAAGAAGAGAGATAGCTCAGGGAGGAGGAAGTGGAAGGAGTGGAGGAGTAGTCTAGACAGGGCTAAAGTAAACAACTAAGTGAAAGTGAAGGAAGGAAAGTGGAAAAAGGAGGAAAGCAAGTGAGGTGACAAGAAAGAAGGAAAGCCTGAAGGGTCCAGCTTTGTGTAGGGCCAGATCAGCAAGGTCAGCGATGGCGGTGACTGTCTGGAGGGGGACCGTTTGGAAGTTCCTGGAAGGACCCCGTTGGCTGTGTGCCTGGTGGTCTGGAGCAGTGTTCCGAAGGACAGTCAGCACCAGGGCAGGGGCCTCTCGGACCCCGGCAAGGCTAGGAGTCGCCAAATTTGCCGAATCCGTCAGTGAAGGGGACGTAGATCCCCCAACAACCAAGTCCCGATTGAAGGCAACAGCCCAACCTGAAGCAGAGAGACACCGCCACCGCCACGGCACCAGTTTCTCAGGGCCAGCGCCTGCGGGCAAAGTGTAGAGCTCCTCCGGCCCAGATTGTAGTCGGGGAGCGGGTAACCGGAGGGAATCCACCGCTACCACAAGTCAACCATAGGTGCAAGGAAGAGGGACATCACCGTCACCTACCGGGAGTGCAGGTGCAGCCGTCTGTGGGACCGTCCTACCAGCCGTTTGGTTTACCGTACAACCTGTGTCCACGTCTCAGGCTGAGTGAGTACCACAGTGCCGCAAGGCACAGCGCTGCCCCCGCGTCCCTGCGCCCACCAGGCCCTGCACCTCACATCTCATCACCGGGCCCCGGGATCACCAACCCCTACCCACGGAGGGGCAACACAACACCTGGCTGCTCCGCATCACCATCCCCGGGACCCCCGTACTGAGCAGCGGTGGTGCAATCACCACAACCGTGGGTGGCGTCACGGACAATAATCATCCCCTCACCCAACAAACCCCTTTCACTCACGGGCGAGGAGTGCCGCTCGAGAAACCCCCGGGATCCGGCCTACGGCTCGAGCCACCACTGAGCAGCGGCCGCCGGACCCGAGCAGAAGGGGGTGAGCGCGGTGTGCTGACACCCTCCTCCCCGCCCGCGACAACTTGGCGTCACGAACAGGATCTTACCGCTCTGCCGTCTGGTAGAGGTGCGCCTTGTTACCGCCGGAGGTATCCGGCAGAAAAATTTCAGAAGCCGCCATCTTTGGCGCGAAAAGTTCCCGCTCGAGCGTCTTCTCGAGCAGTAGAGGCGCGAAGGCCAAAACCCCGCCCCGAGAGAGGAGGGGCCGGAAAGAGCTAAGGGGGACGCGATGGCGGCTGGACGCATGTAGCTGCGGCTATAAAAGCAGGGACGCCAGGACCCTGCGAATATACCGTTCCTGGAAGAAAGAGAGAAAGACACGATGTGGATGCCGTCCCGAAACACCGTGGCCCCCGCACCGGGAACCGCAGCGTGGGTGGAAATCCGGACCGCGCAGCTCCATCTAAGGCTGCAGGTCAAAATGCAACTCCTCTTGGAGGAGTGGGAGACCGACATGGCGGACGTTATAGCCACCGTGCGGAGACGCGAGGAGGAAGCGGAGGAAGGGAGGGTGAGTGACCCACGCCCCTATGTCCCGGAGGGACCGGTCGCTGCGGCTGAGGGACCCGGTCCAAGCCCTCTCCCCCCGTTGCCTCCCTCGCCACCCGTCTCGGGGGCTGTGACCCCGCCACTAGGCCCGCTACCATTGCAACCGGTAGCGATACCCAGCCCGTCCGCCCCAGCGGACCGACCTGTAGCCGGAGCCTGTAGCAAACCGGGGGGTGTTGCCATGGAAGGCCCCGAAGATTGTGCCAGAGACAGTCCCCGAGCAGTTTCCCGAGCCGGAGCTGATGGCCCGCTCCGAGCCGAAGGCCCAGCAGCGGAAAGCCCCTATGCCCATTCCCCACACCTCGGCTGAGGTGGCGCCGGGTTGTTGCTGCAAGGCAGCGCCCAAGGCCACGACACCGCGGGATACGCCGCCCACCTTCCTTACAGTGGGTAACGTTCTGGGTGTCCCGCGGGGCCCGACCCGTGCGCCGGCGCCGGCGGCAGCGCCATATTGGGAAAGGGAGCCGACCAAGCTGGGCCTGGAGATCGCGGAGAGGGAGAGAAGGAAAGCCGAGCTGGTGGCCCGAGCCATTCAGGAGAAGGAAAATCTGCGGCAAGCGACCTTCCGTGTCCGGGGCCCGTTGTATGAAGGGCAGGTGAGGCGGTTTGATGTCCGCCGGGGCTACGGGTTTATATATGAAGCGGGCCTGGAGGCCGAGGTGTTTGTAGCCCGGCGGGATGTGAATGCCCACCTGCCAGAGGAGCATCCTGGCCGTAACCTCATGCCGGGAGACATGGTGCGGTATACCCGACACTGCGGAGAGAGGGGGTGGTTTGCCTTGGATGTGACGCTCAGGGGCAGCAATGAGAGCAGGGTGAGCTCTGCACCCCCTCCCTCGGATGAAGCAGCAGAAGGACCGGAGTAGGGCAGCGGATGCCCGCTGCACCGTCCCCGTTGGGACCACCATTCTTTTGTTTGTTGAAAAGTTGAAAATGATAAGAAAAATGATAATTACCGAAGTTTAACCTGATTTGCTTGTGTGATTGAACCGGCTGGAGCCGGCACGGTTGTCCCCGTGGGGACCGTTTAAAGTTTTGGCATGGGAACTATCCATGGACAAGCCCGTGAACTTGCAGGGCACCACAAACGTTAAGTGGCTTGTAAATATGTTGTTTACCGTTACCGTTTTCCGCAGTGCCGCCTCCGGAGAGGCAGGTTGGAGGGAGGGCCCTCAGCAGAGCAGGCTAGGGCCCAGCCACCAAAGGAACCGGTGGCTACCCTCTGGAGGGAAGGACAGATCCCGCTCGGGTACCGTGTGCTGGACTGTGGGTCAAGGGGTGCTGCCTGGGTTTTAGGGGCAGCATCAGGGCCAGGTTGCTTGGGTGGGAGAGAGCGGAAACCGTAACCGTAAACCGTTTGTAACGTTAAAAGAAATGTGCCTCCCGTCTTGGGAAGAGTTATGATTAAAAATGTATATATGTTGATTTTCCAAATGTTATCTTTTTCAGAAAAATAAAACCGGTGTAGGACGGCAGCCCGCGGACGGTCTGCATTTTGCTAAGGGGGAATGTGACGCCCTGGGCAAGCCAGGGGTCACAGGTCACAACACCACCACACCCCACACTCCAGGTAGGCACATCACAGCTAAACTACAAATCCTTGTTGCCTTCCTCCAGAGGCTGATGATTCACACCAGGGGGTGGGCCAGGCTGTTGGCTCCGCCCACCGAGGAGGTCACAGCTCTGGAGGCGGGAGAAACCAGGCAGTTGAGAGTTGAGTCCAGGCAAGAAGAGAGATAGCTCAGGGAGGAGGAAGTGGAAGGAGTGGAGGAGTAGTCTAGACAGGGCTAAAGTAAACAACTAAGTGAAAGTGAAGGAAGGAGAGTGGAAAAAGGAGGAAAGCAAGTGAGGTGACAAGAAAGAAGGAAAGCCTGAAGGGTCCAGCTGTGTGTAGGGCCAGATCAGCAAGGTCAGCGACGGCGGTGACTGTCTGGAGGGGGACCGTTTGGAAGTTCCTGGAAGGACCCCGTTGGCTGTGTGCCCGGTGGTCTGGAGCAGTGTTCCGAAGGACAGTCAGCACCAGGGCACGGGCCTCTCGGACCCCGGCAAGGCTAGGAGTCGCCAAATTTGCCGAATCCGTCAGTGAAGGGGACGTAGATCCCCCAACAACCAAGTCCCGATTGAAGGCAACAGCCCAACCTGAAGCAGAGAGACACCGCCACCGCCACGGCACCAGTTTCTCAGGGCCAGCGCCTGCGGGCAAAGTGTAGAGCTCCTCCGGCCCAGATTGTAGTCGGGGAGCGGGTAACCGGAGGGAATCCACCGCTACCACAAGTCAACCATAGGTGCAAGGAAGAGGGACATCACCGTCACCTACCGGGAGTGCAGGTGCAGCCGTCTGTGGGACCGTCCTACCAGCCGTTTGGTTTACCGTACAACCTGTGTCCACGTCTCAGGCTGAGTGAGTACCACAGTGCCGCAAGGCACAGCGCTGCCCCCGCGTCCCTGCGCCCACCAGGCCCTGCACTTCACATCTCATCACCGGGCCCCGGGATCACCAACCCCTACCCACGGAGGGGCAACACAACACCTGGCTGCTCCGCATCACCATCCCTGGGTCCCCCGTACTGAGCAGCGGTGGTGCAATCACCACAACCGTGGGTGGCGTCACGGACAATAATCATCCCCTCACCCAACAAACCCCTTTCACTCACGGGCGAGGAGTGCCGCTCGAGAAACCCCTGGGATCCGGCCTACGGCTCGAGCCACCACTGAGCAGCGGCCGCCGGACCCGAGCAGAAGGGGGTGAGCGCGGTGTGCTGACACCCTCCTCCCCGCCCGCGACACTGTAACGTCCTGGAGGTGGATTCACTGGGCCGTGCATCGGACTCCCCCAGTGAGGCAACCCGGAGCTAACCCCTATACAGGGAGTCACCCCACCAGAGGGCCTAGATGCACGGTAGCCGGAACACTAGGGGTACGGGATAAGAGTCCTTCAGGGATCTGTACAGGAATGTCTCTGAGTCCAACAGGCACCGTAGGCAGGACGGATGAAGGGAACCGGATTCAGGTGCTGGGTAGGAACAGCAGACAGGGTCCGGGTCCAGCGAGACATGCAGGCTGATGTTACCAGGTGAAGTCGGGGATCGGTGACGGGTTCAGGCTGATGGGAGATGTCGGGATCCTCAGCAGACAGTCACCGGGAGACTTCCTGGGGAATCAGCTGTCAGGACCGGGTTAGGGTGGCAGGCGGGCTCTGCGGAAGAGACAGAGTTAAACGGAGACAAGGCACAAAGGGACCTGAACACCTAGCTATGGGAACACGTTGATCATAATTGGCCATATCCTGTTTCCGGGACGCTGGCCCTTTAAGAAGAGGTGAGTGAACGCACGCGTGCCCTAATGCGCATGCGCGAGGCTCGTGTGCCGGAGACCAGAGCAGGAAGCGGTGCAGGGGGACTAGACAGAGTGTCCTGGGTCACAGGGAGACGCCGGGACCGGCGGGCAGGAGGCACGGAGGACGCAGAGGAGGGAGAGTGAGGGGAGCAGCCGCGGGCAGGAGGACCGGGAACCGGAGCGGTGAGTGACAGACGGCGCCGGGACCCGGGGAGCGTGACACATGCGCTACGTAATTAAACCGCGTATAGTGCCACCTGCTGGAAAACAACGGAGTTAGCATTTTTATCTTGAAAACAGAACGAGAGAGATAAAAAAAGTGAGTTACAAAGTTGTAGGGCATCATTATTTAAATACGAATTGACACCTTGCATACAGAAATGCTATGATATGAAATCCATGACCCCCCAAAACATTGAATGCTGGTGACGAATATGATGCTCATGTAACTTTGATGCTCAGTGTCCCCCGTCAGCTGCAATGCACATCTGGACTCTGCGCAGCATACTGTATCTTGCTGCACGCTGTGCAATATGGTAGGTGACATGTTTGCACAAGCATCTGTGATACGTGGTGGTAGGTCCTGCAATGTTGGTGGAGGGGTCGCATACACCGGCTGTTTGATGTGACCTCACAGAAAGAAGTCCAATGGGGTCAGGTCAGGTGAGTGGAGGCCACTCCACACAGCCACCATACCCAATGACTTGTAGGAAGGTCTCCATGAGGTGTCGCTTCACGTCCGCAGCCTTGTGAGTTTTACACGTTCTATTCATAGCATTTCTGTATGCAAGGTGTGGATTCCTATTGAATTGATGATGCCCTACAACTTTGTAGTTCACTTTTTTTCTCTCTCGTTCCGTTTTCGAAATAAAAATGCAAACTCCGTTGTTTTCCACCAGGTGGCGCTATAGGTGGTTTCATTGTGTAGCGCATGGCTACTTTACTATACCTAGACAACACTTCTATGCCTATAGCTGCCGCCGTTCTCAAGTTAATGGCGATGGACAGGATATGGGTGGACACACTGTATGGTGCGGTGGACAGGATATGGGTGGACACACTGTATATAGGTGAGGTGGACAGGATATGGGTGGACACACTGTATATAGGTGCGGTAGACAGGATATGGGTGGACACACTGTATATAGGTGCGGTGGACAGGATATGGGTGGACACACTGTATATAGGTGCGGTGGACAGGATATGGGTGGACACACTGTATATAGGTGCGGTGGACAGGATATGGGTGGACACACTGTATATAGGTGCGGTGGACAGGATATGGGTGGAGACACTGTATATAGGTGCGGTGTATACAGGATATGGGTGGACACACTGTATATAGGTGCGGTGTATACAGGATATGGGTGGAGACACTGTATATAGGTGCGGTGTATACAGGATATGGGTGGACACACTGTATATAGGTGCGGTGTATACAGGATATGGGTGGACACACTGTATATAGGTGCGGTGTATACAGGATATGGGTGGACACACTGTATATAGGTGCGGTGGACAGGATATGGGTGGGCACACTGTATATAGGTGCGGTGGACAGGATATGGGTGGAGACACTGTATATAGGTGCGGTGGACAGGATATGGGTGGACACACTGTATATTACTTTCCACCTTTCAGGAATAAATTCTTTTATGTCTCCAACTTAAAGACGCTGAAACGTTTATTTTTTTCAAGGCATTGTTCTGCCTTCCACAGAATATTCCTGCTGCTTGTGATTGTGGAAACACATATACCGGTACAATATGGATTTTATGGTCCCCACCTGTCATTTTTTGCCTTTTAGTGCAATTATAAGCAGTAAAGTTGGTATCCGTATTTAGAAGTGAGAAGACTCGCACATATTTTTTTATGTATTTGCAAACGTTTATTTGCTCTGTGCATAGAGGACACCAGACTGTGGCTGTGGGCAGATGGCTTCTTTGGTTATAAATCCTTATTGCCTTAAACAAATAATTCACATTTTACATTTTAGTAGACATTTACATTTCTTTGTGTTTTCATATCTTATGATTATAATTATGAACTCCAGTTCCTGTAAATTCCTGGGCTTTTTTGCTTGCGTTCTCCTCAGAGTGGCTCAATGATATTCAGGTCAGGAGACTGAGATGGCCACTCCAGAACCTTCACTTTGTTCTGCTGTAGCCAATGGCAGGTCGACTTGGCCTTGTGGTTTGGATTGTTGACATTTTGGAACATCCAAGTACGTCCCATGCGTAGCTTATGGGTTGATGAGTGCAAATTTGCCTCCAGTATTTTCTGATAACGTGCTGCGTTCATCTTTCCTTTGACTAAGTTTCCTGTGCCTTTGTAGCTCACACATCCCCAGCGATCCACCTCCGTGCTTTACAGTAGGAATGGTGTTCCTTTCATTATAGGCCTTGTTGACACCACAAATGTAACGTTTATGGTTGTGGTCAAAAAGTTCAATTTTGGTTTCATCACGCCAAATTACCTTGTTCCAGAAGTTTGGAGGCTTGTCTTTGTGCTATTTTGTGTATTGTAGGCGAGATACTTTGTGGCATTTACACAGTAATGGCTTTCTTCTGGTGACTCGACCGTCCAGCCCATTTTTCTTCAAGTGCCTCCTTATTGTAGATCTTGAAACACCCGCACCGCTAGTTTTCAGTGACTCCTGTATTTCAGCTGATGTTATTTATGGGTTTTTCTTTGCATCCCAAATAATTTTCCTGGCAATAGTGGACGAAATTTTTCTTGGTTTACCGTGGTTTGGTTTTTACAGAGTCCCTGATTTTCTATTTGTTGATTACAGTTTGAACACTGCTGACTGGCATTATCAATTCCTTGGATATATTTTTGTATCCCCTTCCTGTTTTATACAGTTCAACTATCTTTTCCTGTAGATCCGTTCACAATTCTTTTCCTTTCCTCATAACTCACAATCCAGAAACGTCAGTGGCTGGAGGAAAGATACAAGAGTCTGTCTGGACCCCAGAAACTCACTCGGCTTTTATGGACACACTGATTACAAGTAAACAGGTCACAGGAAAGGATGTTACATTTATTAGCCATTCAAACCCATTTGTATCAACTTCTGTGCATGTTATCAGGCCACAATCAGCAGGGCGTGTGGACTTTTCATCAGGGTCGTTTGGACGTTTTTGATTGTCATTATGATTTAAAAAGAGAAAACACAGTAGATAATAATAAATGGCTTCAACCGACCACTAACCATGAGTGGAAATAAGATTCTGTGTTATCATTCATATTCCCTGAAAAAAAGGCCAAGAAAGCAAAAAATCTGCCGGGGTGTGTAAACTTTTGAGCACAACTGTATCTCTTTATTTTATGTCTTTTATTTATTTTATGCTTCAGCAGAAGATCGCAGAACGATGCACAGTACAGTTCCACTACCTGGGCTGGTGCCAACAGCTTTAGACATTAGTTACGCATCTGAGGAAGATACAGTTTCGCCTCTCAAATGCCATAGTCAAGAGCAACCAGGGCATCTAGGTTGTTTGACAGAGGAAAGGGATTCTATCCGGTAGTCTATTTGGCCCTCAGAATGAGATTGTGGTGGTAAAAGGCACAGATTCCTGTAGGACATATGCAATATTTGGCTTTAAGTGGAAGTAAGACTTGCCAGTGTCACTGACTGTGAATATAACTATTTTATGTGTGCTGAGCTGCAATGGAATGCAATGCAATGCAAATGGATGTGCTGCTGAAGGTATTGCCAGCAGACTGCAAATCAAACCACCTCTGTTCTTGCCAAATCTGTTGCTGCAATACTCAAGTGGAAAATCATCATATTACCATCAAATCATGAGACCTTTGTGGCACAACCTGATGTTCTGGAGAATTTATGATTGAGTGTATGGTCCTTCAGGTACCACCCAGAAACTGCTTTTAATTTGCAACTGTTCTTCTTCTCATGCAACCATGAGTCTGTGTGATACAATAAGTAACTAACTGCTAAGCTAGTTGTTCCCCCTTGTGCCTCTTGTACAAAAATCCAGCGGCGTGGCCCTCTCTTCTGTAGGGTTTAGATAATAAAGAAATTACTCACAAAGTATAACCGGTCTGTGATGTGGACGGAGCTGTACACAGACACCGTTCTAAAACCATTTTTCTAAAACCAGCCAAGGTACAGCAGACAACTTGGGGCTGACATTATTAGGGTGGGAAGGGCCATCATTATTTGGCCCTTTCCAGCCTAACAATAGCAGCCCACAGCTGCCCAGAAGTGGTGCATTCATAAGGTGAGCCAATTCTGGTGCTGGACCCGGCTTTTCCCGTTGCCCTGGTGCGGTGGCAATCGGGGTAATAAGGAGTTAATTACAGCCCATAGCTGCCGCTAAGTCCTAGATTAGGGATGGCAGGCGTCTCAGACCCCCCATCACTAATCTGTAAATGAACGTAAATAAACACAAACACCCAAAAAATCCTATATTTAAAAAAAAGACAAAAAAGCACCCTCTTTCTCCACTTTTTTTTAACCCCCCAAACACCCCTCCAGGTCTGACGTAATCCACACGAGGTCCAACAACACTTTCAGCACTGCTACATATAACACTCGCAGCGAGCGCCATAGAACATGACCCTTCCCACCTTAATAATATCAGCCCCCCGTTGTCTGCTGTACCTTGGTCTGGTTTAGAAAAACGGGGGGACCCCACATAATTTTTTTTTATTTTCTAAATAATCAAATTAAAAAAAAGCGTGGGATCCCCTTTATTTTTCATAACCAACCAAGGTATAGCAGACAGCTGAGGGTTGCAGCCTGCAGCTGCTTCTGTTCCTGTGCTGGATATGAAAAATGGGAGGGACCCCATGTTATTTTTTTACCCAAAACAGCTGGCCAAGCTGGCTATCCCTCTATCGAGCTATTCTGTTATTTCTTTCTATCTTTTCTTTCTTATTATCTTTTCTATATGTTCTATCCATCCATCTATCTATCTATCTATCTAGACATCCATCCATCCATCCATTTCTTTCGATCTATCATCTATTCTAGCTATCTATCATCTATTCTAGCTATCTATCAAATATCCTATTCTATCATATTTTTTTTTCTCCTTTAAAAAAAACACATTAACAAAAACGCATGTCTGCCAGAGGGTGCCGTTTTGTTGTCAAACCAAGAACGTGTGCGCACATACCCTAAGAAAAACATAGAGTTTAACAACTGACTAAGTTTGAGAAATGTCCTCCTCCTATTGAAATCAATAGCTGTATAGAACCGTATGCAGAGATGTCACTCTAGAGGTGACTGCATAGAGTTTTATACAATGAACTCCCATTATAAATCTCTATGTAATGAGCTCCCTCTAGTGATATCTATATAGATATGTATGTCGTGCGCTCCCCCTAGTGGTGGCTGTATAAATCTGTATATAGTGAGCTTCTTCTAGTGGTGGCTGTATAAATCTGTATGTAGTGAGCTTCCTCTAGTGGTGACTGTATAATCAGTATGTAGTGAGCTCCCTCTAGTACTGGCTGTATAAATCTGTATGTAGTGAGCTCCCTCTAGTGGTGGCTGTATAAATCTGTATGTAGTGAGCTCCCTCTAGTGGTGGCTGTATAAATCGGTATGTAGTGAGCTCCCTCTAGTGGTTTCTTCATAAATCTGTATGTAGTGAGCTCCCTCTAATGGTGGCTGTATAAATCTGTATGTAGTGAGCTCCCTCTAGTGGTGGCTGTATAAATCTGTATGCAGTGCACTCCCTCTAGTGGTTTCTGCATAAATCTGTATGTAGTGAGCTCCCTCTAGTGGTTTCTTCATAAATCTGTATGTAGTGAGCTCCCTCTAGTAGGGGCAGCATAAATCAGTAAGCAGTGAGTTCCCCCTAGTGGTGGCTGTATAAATCTGTATGTAGTGAGCTCCCTCTAGTGGTGGCTGGCTAAATCTGTATGTAGTGAGCTCCCTCTAGTGGTGGCTGTATAAATCTATATGTAGTGAGCTCCCTCTAGTGGTGACTGTATAAATCTATATGTAGTGAGCTCCCTCTAGTGGTGACTGTATAAATCTGTATGTAGTGAGCTCCCTCTAGTGGTGGCTGTATAAATCTGTATGTAGTGAGCTCCCTCTAGTGGTGGCTGTATAAATCTGTATGTAGTGAGCTCCCTCTAGTGGTGACTGTATAAATCTGTATGTAGTGAGCTCCCTCTAGTGGTGGCTGTATAAATCTGTATGTAGTGAGCTCCCTCTAGTGGTGACTGTATAAATCTGTGTGTCGTAAGATTCCCCTAGTGGTGGCTTAAGATAGCAAGAATAGTATCATTTTTTTTTGGGGGGGGGATCCTATGTTTAAACCTTCATATATTAGGACAATTAGTCCATTGCAGAATGATTTTGACCCCATAGGCGCAGATGTACAAAGATGATGTCTCAAGGGAGGAAATTGCTGCTCTAATTAGAGGAAACCAATTGTATCAGCTGTGTTTAGGTCCTAATTGTTTGAAGTCTTGTTAATAAATGAGGACTTGACACTAATGAGAAGAGTACGAAAACCTTTATTTTCTGCCCTTAAAATGTCCGGGGGGTTCATTTATTTATGTTTTGCTAATCCTCGGGGATTGCTGCTATTCCTGACTACAGGAGACAGGTGAATCCATCCATAAACGAGCCCTGCTCACAGCCGAGTGCTCCCGGCAGAGAACTAAACCTGCAGGGGAAAAGAACTACATCTCCCATCAACACCCAAGGAGTGAAACAGGAAGTGGGAGGAGCTAGAGAAGTTGGGGGAGGGGGGAGGCATAATGGACGCCATTGCTGTCAGGACATAGGAAAAGAGACAGGGACCTGCATAGTCCTCTGAGTGTCCTCCATTTAATTAGAGGACAGATAACGAGCATTTCCGCTTATGTGAGGTAGAATGAGACATTGAGGGAGGCCAGCCTCCAATTTATCCAAGGTAGACTAAAAGAGATTGTTCTCCATTTTATCTGAGGTCGGAAAGTGGGTCTCATATTGTGGGAGACCTATCACAGTCACTCTCCGCCTTTTTAAGATGGTGGAGCCTGTCTTCCCATGCCTACTATAGCTTTTGCTAAATCAGTCCGTGTGCTGTTGTGTCCCAGTCCTGCTGGTGATTGTATTGCTTTGTGCGTGGAGTTTATGTGGAGTTCTTCTGTTATGTTATATTCTTGTGATTTCCTCCCTGCTCTTATTTTCCTCCTAAGCTCTTTTTGTCTTATACTTTGTGTGTGTGTGTGTGTGTGTGTGTGTGTGTGCGCCGTGAGATAGAGATTTGAGTTCCCTTGTTTGTCTATTTCTGTTGACTTTATCACTCCAGCCCACCCCAGGGGTTGGGGGGAGGGGTATAAGATCAGGGCGGGGCAAGGAAGGCGGCCCAGATATCCTCACCATTAGAGGTAACTTTAGGATTAAGGATAGCCAGGGTGCCTTAGCCTGAGTGCCAGTCTAAGAGACCCTGTCCCCTGCTCTCCACCCACAAAGTGATAAGCACCTTTATCTCCATTACAAAGGAGCAGAAGTGTGGATGCTTGACCACCGCTCCGTTCATTCTTTATGGACTCGACAACCACTCCATTCATTCCCTGTGGACTCGACCACCGCTCCATTAATTCTCTATGGACTTGACCACCGCTCCATTCATTCTCTATGGACTCAACGAAAGCTCTGTTCATTCTCTATGGACTCGACCACCACTACGTTCATTCTCTATGGGCTCGACCACCGCTCCATTCATTCTCTATGGGCTTGACCACCGCTCCATTCATTCTCTATGGGCTCGACCACCACTACATTCATTCTCTATGGGCTTGACCACCACTCCGTTCATTCTCTATGGGCTTGACCACCACTCCGTTCATTCTCTATGGACTCGACCACCGCTCCATTCATTCTCTAAGGGCTCGACCACCGCTCCATTCATTCTCTATGGGCTCGACCACCATTCCATTCATTCTCTATGGGCTCGACCACTACTCTGTTCATTCTCTATGGGCTCGACCACCGCTCCATTCATTCTCTAAGGGCTCGACCACCGCTCCATTCATTCTCTATGGGCTCGACCACCATTCCATTCATTCTCTATGGGCTCGACCACTACTCTGTTCATTCTCTATGGGCTTGACCACCACTACATTCATTCTCTATGGGCTTGACCACCACTCCATTAATTCTCTATGGGCTTGACTACCACTACGTTCATTCTCTATGGGCTTGACCACCACTCCGTTCATTCTCTATGGGCTTGACCACCACTCCGTTCATTCTCTATGGGCTTGACCACCACTCCGTTCATTCTCTATGGGCTCGACCACCACTACGTTCATTCTCTATGGGCTCGACCACCACTCTGTTCATTCTCTATGGGCTTGACCACCACTCCGTTTATTCTCTATGGCCACCACTCCGTTCATTCTCTATGGACTCGACCACCACTCCGTTCATTCTCTATGGACTCGACCATAACTATGTTCATTCTCTATGGGCTTGACCACCACTCCATTCATTCTCTATGGGTTCGACCACCACTCCATTCATTCTCTATGGGTTCGCCCACCACACCATTCATTCTCTATGGACTTGACCAAAGCTTCGTTCATTCTCTATGGACTTGATGGCTGAGCCATCCATTCTTTATGGACTCGTCTGTCGCTTCTTTCATTCTCTATGGCTTTGACCGCCGCTCTGTTCATTCTCTATGGGCTCGGCCACCTCCTCATTCATTCTCTATGGCAGGGGTGTGGAACTTTTTTCTGCCAAGGGTTATTTGGAAATTTCAGCCATCATTCGAGAGCCGCACAAAATTATCAACTTGAAAATGACCCTGTTATATTTAGTCAAACACTTAACTCCCCCCTACTGTAATGGCCGGAGCTGCTCCTCTTTGTGGTGGCCGTGACGTTAGGGGATATTGAAAAGAAATATTATAGAATCCAAGGCACCGAAACTCCTTTCAATTATCCCCAAAAAATGTATCCAAATTTTTTTATTAGGCCCAGAATACAAAGAAAAAATGCAAATAGCAAAGTTTCTGCCAATGCAGGGTCTTTGTCAAGCCAATGAAAACTGCATATAGTCACTACACAATACAGGGTGCTTTATATGGAGGTTTGATTGTAGATCACTCCCATCAGCCCTCCCACAGGGCTGTCTCTGTAGTCATGACAATACTAGATACAAATTAAAATCGTGATTAAAATACCTATACAACATATATAGCATAGGCACCGAGATATAGAACAAAAAAATTCTAAAGAGAACCGATTTAGTAAAAAGTATAACAAATTTTATTATTAAAAATGAATGCCAACTGGCAGAGAACCTAAAAAAGGGGGCATCACATGTATAAGTATTGAAAAGGTAGGGACAGGTATCAATGCACATGTATTGAGATACTAGAGCTGGTGGTGGAAAAGTTTAAATATACAATACCATATCAGATTAACAGTTGTTTGCAGTAGTATCTATGGCATATATGCAGTAACTAGCCCTCAGGTATCTTTTTAATAAAAAAGAGGATAATAGTGGACACTATTCTTCGAAGGTGATGCCGAAACGTGCACGTCGGGGCTGGCGTCACATGTGAGCACAGGTCCTCTCGTATCCAGGTAAAAAAACTCTCTTTGGTTAACTACCATACCCCTATTTAGGTGTTTCCATACATATCTGCTGCAGCTACCTTTGTATAACAGGCCATACTAATGTTTTTCTGTGCTGTGTATGTACACCTTTACAACACCTATTTACATTGCATACCACAGCCACCATTATTGCACATACTAATGTGAATACTATCAACTATGCATATGGTTCTGTTTTTTAGTATCTTCTATGGCTAGCAATATATGTGTCCTCTATTCATAGTTTCATAGTTTCATAGTTTTTAAGGTTGAAGGGAGACTCAGTCCATCTAGTTCAACCCGTAGCCTAACATGTTGATCCAGAGGAAGGCAAAAAAACCCCAATGTGTCAAATAAGCTCCAATGGGGAAAAAAATTCCTTCCTGACTCCACATACGGCAATCAGACTAGTTCCCTGGATCAACACCCTGTCATAAAATCTAATATACATAACTAGTAATATTATATTTTTCAAGAAAGGCGTCCAGGCTCTGCTTAAATGTTAGTAGTGAATCCCTCATTACAACATCATGCAGCAGAGAGCTCCACAGTCTCACTGCTCGTACAGTAAAGAATCCTCGTCTGTGGTTATGATTAAACCTTCTTTCCTCGAGACGTAGCGGATGCCCCCTGTTCCAGTCGCAGGCCTAGGTGTAAAGAGATCTTTGGAAAGGTCTCTGTACTGTCCCCTCATATGTTTATACATTGTGATTAGATCCCCCCTAAGCCTTTGTTTTTCCAAACTAAATAACCTCAAGTTTAATAACCTGTCTTGGTGTTGCAGCCCCCCCATTCCTCTAATAATCTAGGTCGCTCTTCTATCTACCTGTAAGATTATGCTATTTATAACCTTCTATACTTTTGCTATCAAGAAAAGCATCCATTCCTCTCTTAAATTCATTCAGTGAGTTGGCCATCACCACTTCCTCAGGAAGAGAGTTCCAGAGCCTCACTGCTCTTACCGTGAAGAACCCTCTTCTATGCTGATGTAGGAATATTCTTTCCTCCAATCGAAGAGAATGCCCCCTTGTTCTTGTCATAGTCCTTGGTACAAACAGATCATGGGAGAGATCTCTATATGGCCCTCTGATATACTTGTACATATTTATTAGGTCTCCCCGAAGTCTTCTCTTTTCTAGAGTAAATAGACCTAATTTTGATAACCTTTCCGTGTATTGTAATGCACCCACTCCATTTATTATTTTAGTAGCCCGCCTCTGAACCCTTTTAATTTCAGTAATGTCTTTCTTGAGCACCGGTGCCCAAAATTGCACACAATACTCCAAGTGTGGTCTGACTAGTGATTTGTACAGAGGGAGAATGATGTTTTCATCTCGTGCCCCCAGACCTCTTCTAATGCATCCCATCACCCTATTTGCTTTGGTGGCTGCTGCCTGACACTGGGCACTCCAATTTAGATTCCTATTGACTAAGATGCCTAAGTCTTTTTCCATGTCTGATTTCCCCAGCGGTTTCCCATTTAGTAAGTAATCATAGCATCTGTTTCTCCTTCCCATGTGCATAACCTTACACTTATCTGTGTTAAACCTCATTTGCCATTTTTCAACCCAATTCTCCAATTTACTCAAATCCATCTGTAGTTGCAAACTGTCCTCCTTTGTGTTAACTACCTTACATAGTTTTGTATCATCTGCAAATACTGATATTTTACTCTGTAAACCATCCACCAGATCATTAATAAATATATTAAATAGTAGGGGGCCCAATACAGACCCCTGTGGCACCCCACTAGTAACCCTGGCCCAATCTGAGCATGCGCCATTAATAACCACTCTTTGTTTTCTACCACTAAGCCAGCTACCTACCCGTTTATTATCCTCTTTTTTATTAAAAAGATACCTGAGGGCTAGTTACTGCATATATGCCATAGATACTATTGCAAACAACTGTTAATCTGATATGGTATTGTATATTTAAACTTTTCCACCACCAGCTCTAGTATCTCAATACCTGTGCATTGATACCTGTCCCTACCTTTTCAATATTTATACATGTGATGTCCCCATTTTCAGGTTCTCTGCCAGTTGGCATTCATTTTTAATAATAAAATTTGGTATACTTTTTTACTAAATCGGTTCTCTTTTGAATTTTTTGTTCTATATCTCGGTGCCTAGTCTTTGTTACCGAAGGTAAGCTACATCCATTTGACCCACACACTATTTCTCCAAACATCTATTAACTATCTTTACACCATATATTTTCTAGTGTCGTGCATGGTCGTTTCTTTCTCTGATCAATCTCTGTATGAACATATATAGCATGTATGATATAACAGGTGATATTGATCATGTTGCTTCTCATAACTGCTTTTCCAGGTTTGTGTCAGCTGGGAATGCTGCACATACATCACAGGACCGGCTGGGGGCATATACATCACAGTAGAACCTGGGGGCATAGACATCATAGGAGACACTGGGGCATAGACATGACTGGGGAGACTGGGGCATAGATATCACAGGAGACGCTGGAGCATATAAATCACGGAGAGTTTGGGGAGCTTAGACATGACTGGGGAGGATGGGGGACATAGAGATGACTGGGGCATAGACATCACAGGAGACGTTGAGAGCATATACATTAATGGGGAGGGCTGGGAGGAATATACATCAGTAGGGAAGCTGGGAGCCATAAACATCCCCAGGGGGCACAGAAATCACTAGGGGCCACAAACCTCATGCTGGGGGGGGGCACAGAAAGACCTGGGGATGCTGGAGGAGGCACAAACAGCCCTGAGAATGCTGGGAGGACGCATAGATAACCCTGGGGATGCTGGGAATATGCACAGACAGCTCTGGGGACGCTGGGGGGGGGCACAGACATCCCTGGGGATGCTGGGAGCGAGCACAGACAGCCCTGGGGACGCTGGTGGGGCACACACAGCCCTGGGGACGCTGGTGAGGCACAGACTGGCCTGGGGATGCTGGTGGGGCACAGACAGGCCTGGGGATGCTGGTGGGGCACAGACAGGCCTGGGGATGCTGGTGGGGCACAGACAGCCCTGGGGACGCTGGTGGGGCACAGACAGCCCTGGGGACGCTGGTGGGGCACAGACAGCCCTGGGGACGCTGGTGGGGCACAGACAGCCCTGGGGACGCTGGTGGGGCACAGACAGCCCTGGGACGCTGGTGAGGCACAGACAGCCTTGGGGACGCTGGTGGGACACAGACAGCCCTGGGGACACTGGTGGGGCACAGACAGGCCTGAGGATGCTGGGGGGGGGGGCACCAACAGACCTGGGGATGTAATCCTCTAATGTATGTATGTCACAGAATTCAGCATTGAACGCTGCATGCAGGATTTAAAGGGCCGGTAGCCAACAAGATGCGGCTGCCGCATGAGCACTGCAGTCCCTGAGAATCTGTCTGGGGGCCGCATGCTCCCTCACCCCTGCTCTATGGCTTCGACCGCCGCTCTGCTCATCCCCTATGGACTCGATTGCCGCTCTGCTCATCCTCTATGGCCTCGACTGCCGCTCTGCTCATTCTCTATGGACTCGACTGGCGCTCTGCTCATTCTCTATAGACTCGACCGCCGCTCTGCTCATCCTCTATGGCTTCGACCACCGCTCTGCTCATCCTCTATGGCCTCGACCACCGCTCTGCTCATCCTCTATGGACTCGACCACCGCTCTGCTCATCCTCTATGGACTCGACTGCCGCTCTGCTCATCCTCTATGGACTTGACCGCCGCTCTGCTCATCCTCTATGGCTTCGACCACCGCTCTGCTCATCCTCTATGGACTCGACTGCCGCTCTGCTCATCCTCTATGGACTCGACTGGTGCTCTGCTCATTCTCTATAGACTCGACCGCCGCTCTGCTCATTCTCTATGGAATCGACTGCCAATCTGCTCATCCTCTATGGACTCGACTGCCGCTCTGCTCATTCTCTATGGACTCGACTGCCGCTCTGCTCATTCTCTATGGACTCGACTGCCACTCTGCTCATCCTCTATGGACTCGACTGCCGCTCTGCTCATCCTCTATGGACTTGACCGCCACTCTGCTCATCCTCTATGGCTTCGACCACCGCTCTGCTCATTCTCTATGGACTCGACCACCGTTCTGCTCATTCTCTATGGAATCGACTGCCGCTTTGCTCATCCTCTATGGACTCGAGTGCCGCTCCATTTCTGTGTTTTTATACTATTGCGTTGCTTTGTATAGCATGACTTTTGTTTTGACTTTTGTCCACTATCCAGTGAATTGATATTAAATCATCAGAATCAAATGTGGAATTATTTTTTTTATTATCATAAATGTCTAGAAAGACAGTGAATAATTAAGAAAATTTAATTTATTTTGCCCTCTACGAATGGCTGATAAAATGCACATACCATGGCGAAATGAGACCTGCATGTAAAAAATGGTTTTCTCTGCCCAGACTTAGGTAGGATTTTGACGACGGCAACAGATGAAGGATATCAGGATGATGGACGATGGAGTCTTCAAAAGTCACTTTGGATGTATTGGAGCAGGACATTTCTAGGATGGAAGAAGAAAAAATGTCATCAGAATCCGAGCTGTCCTATTGTTAATATTTCACTGAGGTTTAAGAAGATCCCAGTAGCTCATGGCTAGAACAAGGAAAGCAGAATTCCAGAGATTGTAACATATGGCTAAGTGTCGGCCAAAAGCCACAGATCACTCGGGAAGTGTCGGCCAAAAGCCAGAGATCACTCGGGAAGTGTCGACCAAAAGCCACAGATCACTCGGGAAGTGTCGGCCAAAAGCCACAGATCACTCGGGAAGTGTCGGCCAACAGCCACAGATCACTCGGGAAGTGTCGGCCAAAAGCCACAGATCACTCGGGAAGTGTCGGCCAACAGCCACAGATCACTCGGGAAGTGTCGGCCAAAAGCCACAGATCACTCGGGAAGTGTCGGCCAAAAGCCACAGATCACTCGGGAAGTGTCGGCCAAAAGCCACAGATCACTCGGGAAGTGTCGGCCAAAAGCCACAGATCACTCAGGAAGTGTCGGCCAACAGCCACAGATCACTCGGGAAGTGTCGGCCAAAAGCCACAGATCACTCGGGAAGTGTCGGCCAAAAGCCACAGATCACTCGGGAAGTGTCGGCCAAAAGCCACAGATCACTCGGGAAGTGTCGGCCAAAAGCCACAGATCACTCGGGAAGTGTCGGCCAAAAGCCACAGATCACTCGGGAAGTGTCGGCCAAAAGCCACAGATCACTCGGGAAGTGTCGGCCAACAGCCACAGATCACTCGGGAAGTGTCGGCCAAAAGCCACAGATCACTCGGGAAGTGTCGGCCAACAGCCACAGATCACTCGGGAAGTGTCGGCCAAAAGCCACAGATCACTCGGGAAGTGTCGGCCAAAAGCCACAGATCACTCGGGAAGTGTCGGCCAAAAGCCACAGATCACTCGGGAAGTGTCGGCCAAAAGCCACAGATCACTCGGGAAGTGTCGGCCAAAAGCCACAGATCACTCGGGAAGTGTCGGCCAAAAGCCACAGATCACTCGGGAAGTGTCGGCCAACAGCCATAGATCACTCGGGAAGTGTCGGCCAAAAGCCACAGATCACTCGGGAAGTGTCGGCCAACAGCCACAGGTCACTCGGGAAGTGTCGGCCAAAAGCCACAGATCACTCGGGAAGTGTCGGCCAAAAGCCACAGATCACTCGGGAAGTGTCGGCCAAAAGCCACAGATCACTCGGGAAGTGTCGGCGAAAAGCCACAGATCACTCGGGAAGTGTCGGCCAACAGCCACAGATCACTCGGGAAGTGTCGGCCAACAGCCACAGATCACTCGGGAAGTGTCGGCCAAAAGCCACAGATCACTGGGGAAGTGTCGGCCAACAGCCATAGATCACTCGAGAAGTGTTGGCCAAAAGCCACAGATCACTCGGGAAGTGTCGGCCAAAAGCCACAGATCACTCGGGAAGTGTCGGTGAAAAGCCACAGATCACTCGGGAAGTGTCGGCCAACAGCCACAGATCACTCGGGAAGTGTCGGCCAACAGCCACAGATCACTTGGGAAGTGTCGGCCAAAAGCCACAGATCACTGGGGAAGTGTCGGCCAACAGCCATAGATCACTCGAGAAGTGTTGGCCAAAAGCCATGGCAGTCTGTATCAGTGATTTTGTTTGGACAAACCATTTATTTTTTATATGCAGCGGGTTTACAGATCCCGCCCGTCAGTCTCACAATTTCTACTAAATTAGTATTTATTATTCAAGCTCATAATATTTGTTTTCAGATTTACTAATAGTCCAAATTACTGATATTTTTTATCTAAACAATGTTTGTTGCAAATTCTCCCCTCTTCGTTGCAAAAGATGAAATCTGCAGTTTCGTATTTTGGATCTAAAATAAACATCTCTGATAGATTTCATTTTTATGCAATGTTTGCATAATATTTAGAACTAGCTGTACTACCCGGTTTCACCCGGGTTAATAACTGTTGTTCACAAAATAGAATGTATTAACCTTCCCGGGATAGAATGTATAACTAGAATGTATTAACGCCCGGGATAGTAACTGTCTCTCTGTTTCTCTCCCATTCTCTGTCTGTCTCCCCCTCTGTATATATCTCTCTGTGTCTCTCTCTCTATCTCTTTGTCTGTAAAGTGTAGAAGCACGGTTTGATAGAGCGCTAAGGAGGCCACAGTATTAGATTAATGTTTTTAGAATTTATTGTTTTCGATCAGCCACAACGCGTTTCGATATACACAATATCTTCATCAGGTGGATATCAAAGGTTATCCACCTGATGAAGATATTGTGTATATCGAAACGCGTTGTGGCTGATAGAAAACAATAAATTCTAAAAAAATTAATCTAATACTGTGGCCTCCTTAGCGCTCTATCAGACCGTGCTTCTACACTTTACTGCTGATCTTCCCCCCTGTGGGTTCACGGCAAGAGCTGCTTGATACGGAGGTCAGATTACCAGAGACGCCCAGTGATCTGTCATGTGACCAGCTCTTCAGGAATCTGCTTCCCTGGATGGACATCGTGGGCTAACAGGTTAGAAGAGCTCTGACACCACACTCCCGCCTTATACCGTGGTTGTGCGAGGGCTGCACAACCACATCAGGTGAGCAGATTCCTTTTCTTCTCCTCACCGCTATCTCCCAGAACCTTCACATGCGCTCCCTTGTTTAATTTTTATCTATCTCTTTGTCTGTCTGTCTCTTTCCCTGTCTGTCTCTGGCTGTCTCTGTCTCTTTCTCCGTCTGTCTCAATCTCCTTCCCTGTCTGTCTATCTCTTTCCCTGTCTGTCTATCTATCTCTGTCACTTTCCCTGTCTGTCTCTTTCGATGTCTGTCTCTTTCCCTCTCTTTCCCTGTCTGTCTCTTTCCCTCTTTCCCTCTGTCTCTTTCCCTGTGTCTGTCTGTCTCTTACCCTGTCTGTCTCTTTCCCTCTCTTTCCCTGTCTGTCTGTTTCCCTGTGTCTGTCTCTTTGTATGTGTCTGTCTCTTAACCTGTCTCTCTCTTTCCCTCTCTTTCCATGTCTGTCTTTTTCCCTTTCAGTCTGTCTCTTTGTCTGTGTCTGTCTCTTACCCTGTCTATGTCTTTTTCTTTCCCT
Source organism: Anomaloglossus baeobatrachus (assembly GCF_048569485.1). Lineage (NCBI taxonomy): Eukaryota > Metazoa > Chordata > Amphibia > Anura > Aromobatidae > Anomaloglossus > Anomaloglossus baeobatrachus. The sequence goes on along the minus strand of NC_134361.1, from coordinate 214,602,037 downwards.
GTCTGTGTCTGCCTCTTTCCCTGTCTGTGTCTGCCTCTTTCCCTGTCTGTGTCTGCCTCTTTCCCTGTCTGTGTCTGTCTTTTTCCCTGGCTGCATTGTGACACGCCAACATTCCATATAAGGGCGTGGCTGCGCATTCTTCTGAAGTTCTGGCTGCACTGTGTCTCCCAGCTCCATTCGCTTTAATGGAGGCAGGTTTTTTGGCGAATAACTGTAAAGCGCGGGGTTAAAATTTCCCTTCAAAACATAGCCTATGACGCTCTCGGGGTCCAGAAGTGTGAGTGTGCAAAATTTTGTGGCTGTAGCTGCGACGGTGCAGATGCCAATCCCGGACACACACACACACATACATACATACATACATACATACATACAGCTTTATATATTAGATAATGTCGTACACAATGCCAGTACTGTATTACGATGTGAATTTTCCACTCACAAATCCAGGTGGAGAATTATTATTTAAGGAGAAGCTGGGTGCATTAGTATTTTTTTTAAGGAGGCATTATATTAGCCTTCTGGGCTCCCCTGGTGAGGAAGATTCACTAATAATGTAGGTTAGAGTGCGCAGCACGGACTGGAGGCGATGGTGCAGTGGAGCTGGACATATGGATTAGTGGGTGTTAGTAGAGCGCTGGATATATGGGACAGCAAGTAGTCAGGCACCTTTTGTTGAAGTAGAGCTGGACATGTGCAAAATTGCTTTTTAAGCTGGGAACTCCGGGTAGATTGTTAGTTTTTAGGGTAGTGACTGAGGGCATTATTATTTTTTAGGAAGACCTTATAATATTCTAATTTTTGTAGTTTGGGAATAGATGGGGAGGGTGCTGAAAATGTGAGAAGTAAAATATCGGGGTTGCAAACCGTTCAGGCCAGTCACAGCTGGAAGAAGTCATCATGGTGGTCTGGGCGAAATGGAAAAGAAAGGGAAAATAAAAGACTACAATCAGAAAGGACATTACCCAAAAGTTGATATCTCTCTCATCACACAGAGATATATTGTCTCAAGGGTAAGTACTTTCTGATTCGAGTCTTTCGCTTTTTCTTTCTTTTCCATCTGGCCCACACCACCATGATGACTTCTTCCAGCCAGTTTCTGATATATTATCACTTTGATGGTCAGGATTACTGTATTCATGGTTACTCTATTGCGGTTATATAGATCTTGGTCTTTTTTGGTGTCTTTATTCAGTGACTGCATTGCCATCTGCTGAGGTGCCCACTCTCCCCACTATGATTAGGATGCCCCTCTACACTTATAGACATGCCTTATCTGGGTTTGGACCTCATATCTCCTGAACCCCTTGCTATGTCTATGTTTACAATAAGAGACCCTTTTTTGTCTTTCTGATATAAGAATGGGGCAATTAATCGCTATCATTTCCATTCTCTGTAACATAGCTTCTGCTGCCTTCATCCTTAGGGAGCTTTTATTGTTTTTCCTTAAAGTGAAGCCAAGATTCATTTCACCTTACACCGTGTAGATTCGTATTCCATGAGCTCCTACTAGTGATGCATGTATAGATTTATATTTACAGTGCTCCCCCTAGTGGTGGCCGTATAGATTCATATCCCATGAGCTCCCACTAGTGGTGCATGTATAGATTTATATTTACAGTGCTCCCCCTAGTGGTGGCCGTATAGATTCATATTCCATGAGCTCCCACTAGTGATGCATGTATAGATTTATATTTACAGTGCTCCACATAGTGGTAGCCGTATAGATTCATATTCCATGAGCTCCCACTAGTGGTGCATGTATAGATTTATATTTACAGTGCTCCCCCTAGTGGTGGCCGTATAGATTCATATTCCATGAGCTCCCACTAGTGATGCATGTATAGATTTATATTTACAGTGCTCCCCCTAGTGGTGGCCGTATAGATTCATATTCCATGAGCTCCCACTAGTGATGCATTTATAGATTTATATTTACAGTGCTCCACATAGTGGTGGCCATATATTTTCATATTCTATGAGCTCCCACTAGTGGTGCATGTATAGATTTATATTTACAGTGCTCCCCCTAGTGGTGGCCGTATAGATTCATATTCCATGAGCTCCCACTAGTGATGCATTTATAGATTTATATTTACAGTGCTCCACATAGTGGTAGCCATCAAATCAAAACATGATAAAGACAAAACAACATTCACAGCAGTAAATCCTCAATAGAAGGTGGACCGGTACCATACATGAAAAAAATATAGTATATGAAAAAATTACAATATGTGTCAACATACATTTAGTAATAATATTTCATCCCTTACTCCATAGAGAAAGATATACTCAAATCACTACTGGGGTTTCAACAGTTAATCACCCTCAGAGATGGTATAATCCCTATAGATGCTGAAATCATACAAGAATACATGAAATATTTCAAAACATATGTCAGCACATAGTTGGTAATGGTATTTAATCCCTGCTCATTATGGGCTAGGGTACACACGCACACTTGCTGGGGTTTTAACCGTAAATCACCCTCACGGATGATATAATCCCTGTGAGTAAAAAACCAACCATATACTGACCAGTGAAATAGATACCGCAACACCTGCCTGTCCCAACGCGCGTTTCACCCTCTTCCTCAGGGGACGTATGCTGGGTGAGTATGGATCAAGGGTATAAATGCCCCGGACAATCATCCAATTATCAGAACAATATGTGCTAACCTCGTTACTTCCATTGTGTACTCTGTGCCACATGTCTGCCTCCAAGGCATCACTTCCACCACATCACACTGACGGCTCTCGTAGCCAATCATTTGTGTTTACATCAGCATTGGACCACCAATCGGGTGCAGTATAGCTGTTATTCACTTCCGGGTGGCCGGACCCATTGTCCCCTAGAGTACTCTAATTACTTGAAAAAATTAACCCAACAGGATGTATATGTATGTCTCGGCATCCCCGGCCGCCGCGGCAAGTCCAACAATCATGGTTTACTTACTGTGTATATCTATCCGGACATATATCTCCGAATGGGAGCCTTCCATTGGTTGTGACGTAGTCGTCCGGTGCTCCAATGGGGCCTCTCCACTCTATGTCCAATGACATGCCGGCCAAACCCGTCAGTCCGCCCAGCATGTAAATCGTGCTAGACCGAGCATGCGTGGTTGTGACGTAGTCAGCCAGTACGCCAATGAGCTATCTCTGCTTTATGTCCAATCACAGGCCGGCCAGACACATCAGTTCGCACAGCATGTAAGTAGTGTCCCCATGGTTACCGTGCTATAAAGCCCTGTGGTAAATATTGGAAGGGGTTTTGGCCAAATATTATGGGAAAACTAAATAGAACTAATGGAGGAAAATTCGGAATAGATTATTTGAGGGAGCAGCATACGTCCCCTGAGGAAGAGGGTGAAACGCGCGTTGGGACAGGCAGGTGTTGCGGTATCTATTTCACTGGTCAGTATATGGTTGTTTTTTTACTCACAGGGATTATATCATCCGTGAGGGTGATTTACGGTTAAAACCCCAGCAAGTGTGCGAGTGTACCCTAGGCCATAATGAGCAGGGATTAAATACCATTACCAACTATGTGCTGACATATGTTTTGAAATATTTCATGTATTCTTGTATGATTTCAGCATCTATAGAGATTATACCATCTCTGAGGGTGATTAACTGTTGAAACCCCAGTAGTGATTTGAGTATATCTTTCTCTATGGAGTAAGGGATGAAATATTATTACTAAATGTATGTTGACACATATTGTAATTTTTTCATATACTATATTTTTTTCATGTATGGTACCGGTCCACCTTCTATTGAGGATTTACTGCTGTGAATGTTGTTTTGTCTTTATCATGTTTTGATTTTATGAATTTGCAATAAAATTAAATATTTTAATTATATTGGAGTCATACCATTTGTTTCTCTGGCCTAAATTGATGTAATGGTTATCCAACTTATGTTGTTTGCTTGATCTAATAGTGGTAGCCATATATTTTCATATTCTATGAGCTCCCACTAGTGGTGCATGTATAGATTTATATTTACAGTGCTCCCCCTAGTGGTGGCCATATAGATTCATATTCCATGAGCTCCCACTAGTGGTGCATGTATAGATTTATATTTACAGTGCTCCCCCTTGTGGTGGCCGTATAGATTCATATTCCATGAGCTCCCACTAGTGGTGCATTTATAGATTTATATTTACAGTACTCCCCCTAGTGGTGGCCGTATAGATTCATATTCCATGAGCTCCCACTAGTGATTCATTTATAGATTTATATTTACTGTGCTCCCCCTTGTGGTGGCCATATAGATTCATATTCCATGAGCTCCCACTAGTGGTGCATTTATAGATTTATATTTACAGTACTCCCCCTAGTGGTGGCCGTATAGATTCATATTCCATGAGCTCCCACTAGTGATTCATTTATAGATTTATATTTACTGTGCTCCCCCTAGTGGTGGCCATATAGATTCATATTCCATGAGCTCCCACTAGTGATGCATTTATAGATTTATATTTACAGTGCTCCCCCTAGTGGTGGCCATATAGATTCATATTCCATGAGCTCCCTTTAGTGGTGCATGTATAGATTTATATTTACAGTGCTCCCCCTAGTGGAGGCCATATAGATTCATCTTCTGTGAGCTCCCACTAGTGGTGCATGTATAGATTTATATTTACAGTGCTCCCCCTAGTGGTGGCTGTATAGATTCATATTCCGTGAGCTCTTACTAGTGGTGCATGTATAGATTTATCTTTACAGTGCTCCCCCTAGCGGTGGATGTATAAATTTATTTTTAGAGCTTCAACCAGTGATGGCTGTTGAGTCATATTGTTTTGAACGTACACACTCTCACACATGGGTAATGGAAAAAGGGAAGACCTACTCCAGGGAGATGCCGCACCCGCACTCAACTGGTCCCTGTACAGACTAGAAAGATCTTAGAACACCTTAAAACACCACCTCGGACCTGACTCCATAAAAGGCCGTCAAGGGGTTTCTTGCACCTCCTGAAGGACCAGAGGGGAGGCCACAAAAGGGGAGGGTAAGGTGTACAGGAAAATACAAAAATCCAGAGTGAGGAAACTAAAACATGTTCATATAAGGCTATTTCCTTTTCTTCCCTGTTTCCAAATGTTTTGAGGACCATGTGTTGTCTCAAATTTGTTTAAAAGAGAAGGATGGAAAGAATTATTGATCCTCTAAGCATTAGGAAGCTACAACTTAACCATCATTTATTCATTATCATTATCATTTATTGGATTTTCCCATTACATAACATGCAACAAAAACAATAATTACACATGAACAAAAATCAGAGTAGAATCATTTCTTGAGTCTGTTTTAATTTGTTGAAGAATATTTATACAACCCTGTCACATTGCACTAAGACGTGGCCCAGAGTAGTACAGTGGAGTCACCACAAGGTGGCAGCAGAGTAACGTCACGCTGTACTAAGACGTGGCTCGGAGTAGTACAGCAACGTCACCACAAGGTGGCAGCAGAGTAGTCAGAGAGCCGAGTCAGCAATCGGAAGTCAAATCAATGTACGAGGGGTGAATGAACTTCGAGTCAGATGCAAGTGTGGTGGAGGGCATGGGGCAGGCAGTGATTGTAGTCGTAAGTGCAGGGTGAACAACACGTTGCAGCAGAGCCTGTCCTTAACCTCTCGCCACCCCGACTCTCTAACAGTGTCAGGCGACACCGCATTCACATTCTCAGGAAATAAAGTCCAGTAACAGTCTCTTTTCTCAAAAACAAAACAAATTTTTTTTCCTTTTGTCTTCAGCAACATCTTGGTCCGTGCTTCGCCAGTACTGGTATTCTTCCCATAGGGGTTCCCTACATATTTTCTCTGATATATAATTTAGCAGCAGTCCATATCTCTGGCACCTGGGCACTTTCTGTCACCTCAAAGTCTCCCCTTCCATCACTACACATCATACTGGCACGACCCGGGTTATGAAGTCCATTGGGCAACTTCATCCCACCCACAGTGGACGTTGAAACGTAAGAAGGACCGCAACAGACAGGGCTCTCCATCCGTGCCCAGGCCATCCAGCCATACCCTTCTACATGAGGGCGCACTGACCTTTCCGTGAGTGAGGAATTATTTGAGTTTTAGCAGCCAGACGAAACTGACACCAGACCCCCAACTGTAGAACTAAACGCCTATCCTTAGGGGACGCGGTTGATCAATCCGGACCGGATCCCGCGTGTCACAGCCGCAGGGGGGGACCCATAGGATCAGAATCTTCATGGTGAGGATTATTTCTCTTTCATCTTCCCAGGGATTTTCCTGCTGTCTACTTCCTTTATCACCCTTTTATACAGTACATGCTGCTCTCCTCCTCTTCCTTAACTCTTTCCCTGCTCACCCAGGTGCCAGGACAGCCGTGCTGCAACATTGCCTCCTGGTGGCTTTTTATACAATTCACATGCACATTATACATTACACTTACATTTTACACATTACACATAGACCATCAGTGTGCCGGCTACTTCTTCAGGGGTGGACATAACCCTGACCCCCCGTACACAACCAATAGGGTCAGGAGCCGAACAGTAATAGAGGAAGCTGAAAGGAGAGACAGAGCCAAGTCAGGGATGGGAGCGTAAGTCCACCATAACTGGTAACATGGGCATGGAGGCAGCAGCCAGTCCTTCAGCAGGCACTTCTTTGCTATCATTAAGATACAATGTGCCAGTACGGGCATATGTTGTAATTTGGTGGTGAAGTCATCCATCCCTTCTGTATTTTCAAAGTGGAACAACTCATAACCTCAACGTCAAATCGTCTATTCCAAATTTTCATCGTTAATACTGTATAGCCCTGAGCATTATGCGGAACTGTGTTTCCCTCCAGTATTCATTAATTATACATTTTTTAATGAACTTCCACCCTTTCAAGCTTTTATCTCTGGCATCAGCACCACTTAGTTGCTTGGCCAAGGACTCGAATATCAATTCTGGGCGTTGGGATATCAGGAACCCTCTCATTGCTTCATATATTTTTGATATGTTTGCCTCTCTTGTGTCTAGCACAATGATATCTGGTGCATTATTGTGTGTGTCTTTTGATATGTCTAGTAATCTTTGCATGACTTACCATATTTTTCAGTTTATAAGATGCACCCCAAATTCAGAGCAAAAAAAAGTGAAAAAAAATGGGGTCCGTTTTATAATCCGGTGGTGTCTTACCTGAGGGGACAGCAGCGGTGTTGAAGAGGCGTTACAGGGGGCAGGGGCGGTGGGTGTCCTAGAAACTGTAGGCTGTCCTGGGGCTGCGGCGGAGGCTGGGGCTTGGGCAGCTGTGCTGCTACTGGGGCTCAGGCTGCGGGCGGTGAGGGCTTCAAAGAAATGGCGCTTGAAGTGAGCACAGATTGAGCTCTAGGCTCAATGGCAAGCCCAGATCTCATCTGCGCTTGTGCCACCCCCGTGGAAGCAGCTGAGCTGCTCGGATCCTGGTTCTCAGTGGCTCGAGGGTCTCCGGACCTGGGGGTCGTGAGGCCACTCAAATGAAGGGGGTATTTACAAGGGATTAAAGAACTTGTGACGCCACCCGTGGTATACGGTAATTTGGGAAGTACCGCCGCTGCCGCTGGGAGTACCCGGGGTGATGAAGTGGGTCAGCAAGGTGTTGTAACCCTCCACGGGTAGACGGAAATGCCCCGGGACTCGGTGATAGGGCTGCCGAAGGGTGCAGGGGTCACTCTCGTACTCACTCAGTCCATTAAGCAGACACCGACAACTGGTAAAACAAGTCTCTGGACACCGCTGCCGCTGAGGGGAGCTAGTTCGGGTCCCGTCCCCAATGGTGCTGCCTGGTGATCCGTGACTTGCCTCCTGGCACTAAGTTTACTTCTCTGGTGGTCCCGGTAGTGTGAAACTTGCCGGGTCCTGCTCCCCACTATGACTAAATGTGGGAGCTTGCTCTCAGGGCTCACGCTTGGGATTTTCTGGACCGTTTTGGATGGAAAGTCCTGTCCCCCTCTTTGTGCTAGTGCCCCGATTTTGGAGCGGTTGGGAACGAATCTTAAAGGCTCCATTCTCCATGGGTAAATTATCAGGTTGCCTGAAGCTACTCCCCAACCTAGGGTCCAAGTACCCCGTCATGCCTTGGTCCCGGACTGGTGTTGGTGCAAGGCCGGCGACTGTCCTGGTCGACAGATCCGAGCCCCTTGCCACGATCCCCTGCGACCGGGGGTCCGACTCCTCTACGCCCAGACCACCGTCTACCACCTAGACAGTTTCGTACGGGAGTCCCCACTCCCGACCTCCACAGAGCTCCTCTCAGCTCGAGGGCTACGCTCCCTTCCCCACTGACTCACTTCTTACTCACTACACTCCTCGCTTCCCCTCCCTAACCCCCCAGGTGGGCGACTCTATTCCACGCAAGCTGTCCACTGGTGTGTCTGGTGGGTGTGGTGCAGGGTGTATCTAGGATTTGATTAGCTGATGGAGGCAACACCATATGGTTAGGGACCCATAACCAAGAGGGAGGTGGATACTGCACGGGGGGGGTAGATTGTGTAATACCCTGTGATGACCTGATAGTCCAGGGGTGTCACACGCTAGTGCCTCCTCCATGTGCCATTTTCCTTAAGTCCGCTGCCGGGAGATCAATGGGCTGGAGGCGGCACGTGCGCAGATGAGAGCTTGAGCCGAGAGCTCCATGTGTGCAGGTACAGACTCCGGGCGGCATTATTTGAAGTACTCACCACCCACCCCGCAGCGCCAGTCCAGCGGCCGGAGACCCCAAACAGCCGCCCCAAACCCGCTGCCGGACATCAGTTCCCGGACAGCAGATCCTGCACAGCTGCACCAGCCACTGCACAGCAGACTCTGCACAGCCTCATCAGCCGCTGCAGATCCCGCATAGCCGACCCGGTATAGCTGCCGCCCAGCAGATCCCGCACAGCCGCCGCAGACTCCGCACAGCCTCCGCAGTCCCTGCACAGCCGCCGCAGCATTCCCCCGGCCTCTTTTTTACCTCTCTCCACCCTCCGGTAAGCTACAATCAGATTATAAGACGCACCACTCACTTTCCTCACAAATTTTTAGGAGGGAAAATGCATCTTATAATCCAAAAAATACGGTATTTGTGCATTTGCTCGTATTGCATGATCTGAAAAACATTCAAACCATATTTAGTTGTAACTTGTTCCTGCGTCAACCATCTCTTATCTGTGCTATGCAATATATCTTTGAATCTTTGACTGTCTTTACCCCCTTTTCATTCCACTCCAAAAAAATCCTATTTTCTCTGCCCTCTTTAAAATCTGGATGGGCCCATAGTTACAAATGTTCTGATGTTCTCCATGACCACTCATATTGTGGCGCCCTGGACAAGCCAGGACGTCACAGGTACTGCAACAACACACCCTACAACCTGGTTAGGAACATCAAGGTCAGACACAAATCCTTGTTGCCTTCCTCCAGGGACTGATGTCCACACCAGGTGGGGCGGAGCCAGGCGGTTGGCTCCACCCACCGAGGAGTCCTGGAGGCGGGAAAAGGAGAAGAGAACAGTTTGAGGAGTTGTAGAGTGAGGAGGTAGTAGTGGAAGAACTGACTGGCCGTGTCCGGGTACGTGGCCCGGGCACCTGACAGCAAGGTTGGCAGACGGTGGTGACCGTCTGCAGGAGAGGCCGATTGATGCACAACCGTGAGGACCGGGGACGGGCGGTGGCCCGCCGGTACCGAATCGGGGAGCGAAGAGAAGCCAGCACCATCCGGCAGGGCCTACGGACCCCGACCAGGCTAGGAGTCGCCGTAAAACCGGTCAAATCCGTCAGCGATGGGAACCTCCGGGGTTTCCCAGCAGTAAAGACCCGACCGAAGGCAACCGTCCAAACCGTGAGGGAGATAAAGCTACCGCCAGAGCTAGAGCACCCAGGGCCAGAGCCTGCAGGCAAAGGAAGGGCTCCCTTAGCCAACATACCGCTGGGTAGCGGGCTATCAGTGGGAAGCTATTGGGGCCGAGAACAGAACACCGATGCAGGGAGAGACAGTTACCGCCAACCTACCAGGAGTGACCGCCGCAGCCGTCTGTGGGACTCGTCCATCCATCCGTTTGTTTTACCAGAGACTCCGTGTGCGTTACTGGCTGAGTAAGTACCACCATGCCATCTGGCACTGCGCTGCCCCGCAACCCTGCACCCGGCCAGGCCCCGCAACCCACCTTCCGACCTCCATCACCGGGCCCCGGGACCACCAAAAACCCCCTACCCACGGAGGGGAGAAAACATCTCAGCTGCTCCCTCTCAACGCTCCCAGGATCTCTGTACAGAGCAGCGGTGGTGTCCCAACCTCACCACAAACCGTGGGTGGCGTCACGGACAATACCCCTAAACCAAACCACCCCTTTCACTCACGGGCGAGGAGCGTCGCTCGAGTCCCCGGGATCCGGCCCACCGCTCGAGCCACCGACCGAGCGAGCAGCAGCAGCCGGACCCGAGCAGTGGGTGAGCGCAGCGTCCCCTCCTCCGCCCACGACAATATTTCTTGCGCACTGCATCCATGTCATTGCTGTGTCCCTGCAGATAATTGATGTTCTAGTGTTGCCTGACCCCATTTAAACGCCATGGTTTATAGAATTCTGTTTCTAGTTTGTAGTCCGAGTACCTACTAGTTTTTCTCAACCAATCCATTACATGTCTCGGCAAACATGCCAAATTATAACCTCTGATGTTGGGGAATGTTCAATCCTCCTTTTTCTGAGGAGGTCATTAGTTTTTTTTAGGCTTAATTAGGCTATGTGCGCACAGTGCGTTTTTCGCGGCGTTTTTGCGCGTTTTTCGGGTGCGTTTTTGGCCTCAAAACTGCAGGACTTTGCTTCCCCAGCAAAGTCTATGAGTTTTCATTTTTGCTGTCCGCACACATCTGTTTTTTTTACCTGCGTTTTTGAGTTAAAAAAAAAAAATGGACATGTCAGTTCTTTCCTGCGTTTTTCTGCGTTTTCCGCCCATGCAATGCATTTGAAAAACGCAACAAAACGCACAGATCCAAAACACAGCAAAACGCAGCCAAAAATGCACCAAATCGCGGCAAAAACGCATGCGTTTTTTGATGCGTTTTTTCGACAGAGGTGCGTTTTTGTGCGTTTTTAGCGGCCAAAAACGTACAAAAACGCAGCGTCAAAAAGACGCAGTGTGCGAACCTTATTGCGTTTTTTTTTCCCCTTCTAAGAATATGAGTGTACACCTTGTTCAGCCTCATAATGTCTTTATGATTTGAACAGCCGACGTGTGCCTCGCAGGCATGAGTGGATCCACGATCCACCCATGCTTGTAAACCCCTTAAATGGCAAAATGTGACATCGCTATTTAAATCCCTGATAAATCTTCACTTACCCGGCCCCATCGGCGGCGCTGTGACGTGATCACTGTGAGCTAATCGTTGTCATGGTAGCACATAGTCATGTGATGACTCCTGTAGCTATCATGACTCACTTCCTGTTTCACATGGCCGAGTGCTGCCAGTAACAAGATATATATACAGTCAGGGCCAGAAATATTTGGACAGTGACACAAGTTTTGTTATTTTAGCTGTTTACAAAAACATGTTCAGAAATACAATTATATATATAATATGGGCTGAAAGTGCACACTCCCAGCTGCAATATGAGAGTTTTCACATCCAAATCGGAGAAAGGGTTTAGGAATCATAGCTCTGTAATGCATAGCCTCCTCTTTTTCAAGGGACCAAAAGTAATTGGACAAGGGACTCTAAGGGCTGCAATTAACTCTGAAGGCGTCTCCCTCGTTAACCTGTAATCAATGAAGTAGTTAAAAGGTCTGGGGTTGATTACAGGTGTGTGGTTTTGCATTTGGAAGCTGTTGCTGTGACCAGACAACATGCGGTCTAAGGAACTCTCAATTGAGGTGAAGCAGAACATCCTGAGGCTGAAAAAAAAAGAAAAAATCCATCAGAGAGATAGCAGACATGCTTGGAGTAGCAAAATCAACAGTCGGGTACATTCTGAGAAAAAAGGAATTGACTGGTGAGCTTGGGAACCCAAAAAGGCCTGGGCGTCCACGGATGACAACAGTGGTGGATGATCGCCGCATACTTTCTTTGGTGAAGAAGAACCCGTTCACAACATCAACTGAAGTCCAGAACACTCTCAGTGAAGTAGGTGTATCTGTCTCTAAGTCAACAGTAAAGAGAAGACTCCATGAAAGTAAATACAAAGGGTTCACATCTAGATGCAAACCATTCATCAATTCCAAAAATAGACAGGCCAGAGTTACATTTGCTGAAAAACACCTCATGAAGCCAGCTCAGTTCTGGAAAAGTATTCTATGGACAGATGAGACCAAGATCAACCTGTACCAGAATGATGGGAAGAAAAAAGTTTGGAGAAGAAAGGGAACGGCACATGATCCAAGGCACACCACATCCTCTGTAAAACATGGTGGAGGCAACGTGATGGCATGGGCATGCATGGCTTTCAATGGCACTGGGTCACTTGTGTTTATTGATGACATAACAGCAGACAAGAGTAGCCGGATGAATTCTGAAGTGTACCGGGATATACTTTCAGCCCAGATTCAGCCAAATGCCGCAAAGTTGATCGGACGGCGCTTCATAGTACAGATGGACAATGACCCCAAGCATACAGCCAAAGCTACCCAGGAGTTCATGAGTGCAAAAAAGTGGAACATTCTGCAATGGCCAAGTCAATCACCAGATCTTAACCCAATTGAGCATGCATTTCACTTGCTCAAATCCAGACTTAAGACGGAAAGACCCACAAACAAGCAAGACCTGAAGGCTGCGGCTGTAAAGGCCTGGCAAAGCATTAAGAAGGAGGAAACCCAGCGTTTGGTGATGTCCATGGGTTCCAGACTTAAGACAGTGATTGCCTCCAAAGGATTCGCAACAAAATATTGAAAATAAAAATATTTTGTTTGGGTTTGGTTTATTTGTCCAATTACTTTTGACCTCCTAAAATGTGGAGTGTTTGTAAAGAAATGTGACAATTCCTACAATTTCTATCAGATATTTTTGTTCAAACCTTCAAATTAAACGTTACAATCTGCACTTGAATTCTGTTGTAGAGGTTTCATTTCAAATCCAATGTGGTGGCATGCAGAGCCCAACTCGCCAAAATTGTGTCACTGGCCAAATATTTCTGGACCTAACTGTATTCCTTTACACTGAGCTCTTCCTAGTGGTGGCTGTATATATTGCTATATACTGAGCTCTTCCTAGTGGTGACTGTATATATTCCTATATACTGAGCTCTTCCTAGTGGTGACTGTATATATTCCTATACACTGAGCTCTTCCTAGTGGTGACTGTATATATTCCTATATACTGAGCTCTTCCTAGTGGTGGCTGTATATATTCCTATATACTGAGCTCCTCCTATGTGTGGCTGTATATATTCCTATACACTGAGCTCTTCCTAGTGGTGACTGTATATATTCCTATGCACTGAGCTCTTCCTAGTGGTGGCTGTATAAATTCCTATATACTGAGCTCTTCCTAGTGGTGGCTGGATATATTCCTATACACTGAGCTCTTCCTAGTGGTGACTGTATATATTCCTATGCACTGAGCTCTTCCTAGTGGTGGCTGTATAAATTCCTATATACTGAGCTCTTCCTAGTGGTGGTTGTATATATTCCTATACACTGAGCTCTTCCTAGTGGTGACTGTATATATTCCTATACACTGAGCTCTTCCAAGTGGTGACTGTATATATTCCTGTATACTGAGCTCTTCCTAGTGGTGGCTGTATATATTTCTATATACTGAGCTCTTCCTAGTGGTGGCTGTATATATTCCTATGCACTGAGCTCTTCCTAGTGGTGACTGTATATATTCCTATACACTGAGCTCTTCCTAGTGGTGACTGTATATATTCCTATGCACTGAGCTCTTCCTAGTGGTGGCTGTATATATTCCTATACACTGAGCTCTTCCTAGTGGTGGCTGTATATATTCCTATACACTGAGCTCTTCCTAGTGGTGGCTGTATATATTTCTATACACTGAGCTCCCCCTAGTGGTGGCGTTATATATTCCTATACACAGCTCTTCCTAGTGGTGGCTGTATATATTTCTATACACTGAGCTCCCCCTAGTGGTGGCTGTATATATTCCTATACACTGAGCTCTTCCTAGTGGTGGCTGTATATATTTGTATACACTGAGCTCCCCCTAGTGGTGGCTGCATATATTCCTATAGACTGAGCTGTCCCTTATGGTTACTGTATAGATTTATATTCAATGAACTCTCCCTAGCGGTGGTTGTATATATTTATATTCAGTGAGCTCCCCGTAGTGGTGACCATATACTGTAGATTCATATTCAGTGAGTTCCACCTACTGGTGGTTTCAGGTAGCAAGAATTTTATAACTTATCTATATGACTGTGTGAAATAATGGAATCCTTAGGAAGGATCATTCTGAGTTTTTCATTAGGGCCCTGTACAACATGATACTAAGAAGTCCTGTATTATTTGTTTACCTCTGGGAGAACACACGTGATCAGTCAGTTGTCGAGAAACAATTCCCCATCTGCAGATATACAAAGATGATGATGTGTCAGGGGAGCAGATCCAAGCTCTGATTCTAGACGAAACCAGGATCAGCTGTTTACATCCTAACTGTTCCAAGACGTCTCTATTAATGAGGACCTGACACTGCTCTGATCCTGAATACCCTCATATCTGTCATCAAGATGTCTCAGGGGTTATTTACTTATTATGTTTTTTTAATTTATTTACTAGCTGTAGTACCCGGCGTTGCCCGGGATAGTAACTGTCTTCCACTTTGCCTCACTGTCTGTCTCTGTCTGTCTCTCTCTGTTTCTCTCTCTCGCTTTATCTCTTTCTTCCTCTCTTTCTGTCTCTCTCTCCCTGTGTGCCTCTGTCTTTCTCCATCTCTCTCTCTGTTTCTCTCTGTCTCGCTCTGTCTCTTTCTGTCTCTCTTTCTCTCCCTGTGTGCCTCTGTCTTTCTCCATCGCTGTCTATGTTTCTCTCTGTCTCGCTCTGTCTCTCTCTCCCTGTGTGCCTCTCTGTCTTTCTCTCGCTGTCTGTCTCTGTTACTCTCTGTCTCTTTATCATCTTTCTGTCTGTCTGCTTCTCTCTCTGTCTCTATCTGTCTCTATCTGTTTCTTTGTCTGCCTCTTTCTCTCTCTCTCTGTCTCTCTGTCCATCTCTCTTTCTCTATCCGTCTCTCTCTGTCTCTATCCGTCTCTCTACATACACACACATACATATACACACACATACCGTATTTTTCGGACTATAAGACGCACCGGACCATAAGACGCACCCTGGTTTTAGAGGAGGAAAATAGGAAAATAATATTTTAAGCAAAAAATGTGGTCATGACACACTGTTATGGGGCGAGGATCTGCTGCTGACACTGTTATGGGGGTAATGTCCCCAAATTCTCTGCTAACGTACCCCATCCTGGTAATGATCCTCCTGCTTGTAAATGATCCCCATCCTTGTATATATGTACCCCATCCTGGTATATGCCCTTATCCTGCTATTTACCCCCATCCTGCTATATACCCCCATCCTGCTATATACCGCCATCCTGCTATATACTGCCATCCTGGAATATGCCCCCATCCTGCTATATGCTGCCATCCTGGAATAGGGGATTATCCTGCTATATACCGCCATCCTGTTATATACCCCATCCATTTTGCTATATACCCCCATCCATCCTGCTATATACCCCCATCCATCCTGCTATATACCCCCATCCATTCTGCTATATACCCCATCCATCCTGCTATATACCTCCTTCCATCCTGCTATAAACCCCCATCCATCCTGCTATATGGCCCCATCCTGCTATATACCCCCATCCTGCTATATACACCATCCACCCTGCTATATACCCTCATCCTGCTATATGGCCTGTATCCTGTATCACACAAAAAAAAATAAACGCTTATACTCACCTTTCCTAGCTCCATGCAGCATCGCTCCTCCCCCTGTCTGTGGCGGCAGCAGCGCCATTGATCTGTGTGGAGCCGTTACCGGCCACTTCCCTACAGCACCACGATCTCCTCCTGTCTGCCTGTCAGCTGACCTGAGTGACTAGCGGTGCGCACAGCGATGACATCATCGCTGTGCTCACCGCTTTCTACACAGATCAGCTGACCGGCAGACTGGAGGAGATCGCGGTGCTGCAGGGAAGTGTCCGGTGAGTATGCCGTTCTTATTCACTGCACCCCACGCTGATGATGATGCACGGGGGGCAGTGAATACAGCCGCACATGATCACTCCAGGCTGTCGTTGCCAGGGGTGATCACGGCCGGCTGTTTAGTATGTGCGCACCTCCCGCCCATCATCCCGCCCACCTGTCAGCGCCGGCTTCAGTGCTGAGGGATGATGGGTGGGAGGATGGGCATGAATATGTAATGAGCGAGCCCACGTGGTCATGGCAGGCTGGTACAGCCTGCTCGTGCCGCCGATGACCCGCTCCACCGCAGCACCCTCATTCCCGGTCGCAGCCCTATATTCAGACCATAAGACGCACCCCCCACTTTCCCCCAACATTTGGGGGAAAAAAAGTGCGTCTTATAGTCCAAAAAATACGGTATGTGACGCCCCTGACTCTATCAGGGTGTCATAGGGAACTGCACCCCTTTCTCTCATGATGCAGAACTCACCCTCCATGGTTCTGGGTTCCTACACACTGGTATTGCTTCCATCAGCACTGAAATCCTAACCACCCCTCACACCACAGCCTGTAAGACACACCAGTGGGTTGGTCTAGCTGGAAAAGGGCCACCCACCTAGGGGTCAGGCAGACTGGTGGGAGGGAGGAAGTCAGTCGAGTAGTAGCCCTCAGAGAGTGAGGAGCTGAGGGAGTTGTAGCTCCGTGTGTGACCTTGGTTGGGTTGCAAACGGTGGTCTGGGACCAGAGGAGTCGGAGACCCGGTCGCAGGGTATTGGAAAAGGGTGTACTGACTTAGTTTTGGAGAACGGTCGGCACCGGAAAATCCAGTAACCGGACCGGTACAGGACCCTAGATCGAGGAGTAGCTTCACGCAACCTGATAATTCACTAATAATAATAATAATAATAATAATAATAAAGTTTTATTTCTATAGCGCCAACATATTCCGCAGCGCTTTACAATTCAGAGGGGACATGTACAGACAATTTGAGACAATACAAAAAACAAACTTAAGATACCAGGAGGAGTGAGGGCAGCGCTCGTAAGCTACAGTCTATGAGGAAATAGAGGAGGCACAAAAGGTGAATGGGGGAGGGGAAGCTTGTCATATATGGTCCAGCCATCGATTTAATAGGGGATTCAAAACCAGCTGCATGAACCCATCATCGGCCAGAATTTATACAGGTACAGGGGACAAGAATTGGAATACATATTTTGTTATGAAGGACAGAAAGGGTCTAGATTAGATCAAGGCAGTGAGGTGATAGGCTAGTCTAAAGAAATGCGTTTTTAGGGCCCGCTTAAAGGTGTGGATGTTGGGAATTAATAGGATTGCTCTTGGTAGTGTATTCCAGAGCATGGGCGCAACTCCTGAGAAATCTTGAAGACGGGAGTGAGAGGTTCGAATTGTTGAGGATGTCAGTCTTAGGTCATTAGCAGAGCGGAGGGCACGGGTGGGGTGATAGAGATGAGGAGGAGATGTAGGGCTGTGCAGCACTGTGGAGAGGACGGGTGGGGTGATAGACAGAGATGAGGGAGGAGATGTAGGATGGTGCAGAACCATGGAGAGCTTTGTGAGTGAGAGTGATAAGTTTATGTTGGATTCTGTAGCGGATAGGCAACCAGTGCAATGACTGGCAAAGAGCAGAGGCATCAGTGAAGCGGTTGCAGAGGAAAATGATCCTGGCTGCGGAATTCAGAATGGATTGGAGAGGGGAGAGTCTAGTAACAGGGAGACCAATTAGTAAAGAATTACAATAATCCAGGCGAGAATGAATGAGAGCAACAGTAAGAGTTTTTGCAGAGTCAACGGTAAGAAAAGGTCGAATTCTAGAGATGTTTTTGAGGTGGAATTGACGAGAACGAGCTCAGTGAACAAATGTGGGGAGTGAAGGAGAGATCGGAGTCACATATAACCCCAAGACAGCGGGCGTGCTGCTGGGGCGTAATGGTAGAGCCACACACAGAAATGGTAATATTGGGTTTCGGAAGGTTAGGAGAGGGAGGAAACAGAAGAAGTTCAGTTTTTGATAGGTTCAGTTTTAGATAGAGGGAGGACATGATGTTGGAGATAGCGGAAAGACAATCGGTAGTATTTTGTAATAGTGCAGGGGTGATGTCAGGAGAAAATGTGTACAGTTGGGTGTCATAGAGATGGTATTGGGGGGTGTTACTGCTATGGACAATAAGAAACACGCTGCCACTTTAAGAGACAGAAAATCCCCGTGTCTGGGGGTAATGGAATGTTCTGCTCCCCCTGCAGAAAGTGTGCTAATGGACAGCCCGAGTGTAAGAAGAGAAGTGAGTTTTCTGTTTTTCCTTTTTTTATGCGTGTGAAGGAACACACAGCCGGTGTGTCTCGGAGGATTGGAGTTTTCTTCTGAATCGAGAGAGAGACTCACAGATCCCAGGGAACAAGCGAGGAATCTGAAGCAAGAAGAAGATTTTGATCTCCTTAATCCGGCCCAGGAGACGGGCGCACCTTCTGATGAGACTGCTGTTGGGGGGCCCCCGGGACTGGATCCACGTCTCCAGCATCACTGTGAGTTGAATATTGTGCACATACTAAGGGCTAAAGTAGGCTTCAGTAGGTAGAACATGGCATCCGTGTGGCCCGTTTAGCAGAGGCCAGAGAGGTTACGTGTAGGGTAGCATTATACCTGACTGTTTTTGTGTTTCTTAAACCTGTAATAGTTGGAGCACCGTGCTATTGAGCGGACCAGCTAGAGAATACAAAAGTGTTGTTAAATCACGTTTTTGCCACTGTATACCCCGTGCTTGAACCTTCCTTCATTACACGGTGGGCTCGAAGCTGTGATGGCCGAGGACGACCATCATTAAGTGGGGAGGCATATTGGGGGGTGTTACTGCTATGGACAATAAGAAACACGCAGCCACTTTAAGAGACAGAAAATCCCCGTGTCTGGGGGTAATGGAATGTTCTGCTCCCCCTGCAGAAAGTGTGCTAATGGACAGCCCGAGTGTAAGAAGAGAAGTGAGTTTTCTGTTTTTCCTTTTATTATGCATGTGAAGGAAAACACAGCCGGTGTGTCTCGGAGGATTGGAGTTTTCTTCTGAATCGAGAGAGAGACTCACAGATCCCAGGGAACCAGCGAGGAATCTGAAGCAAGAAG
Source organism: Anomaloglossus baeobatrachus (assembly GCF_048569485.1). Classification (NCBI taxonomy): domain Eukaryota; kingdom Metazoa; phylum Chordata; class Amphibia; order Anura; family Aromobatidae; genus Anomaloglossus; species Anomaloglossus baeobatrachus. Next base: position 214,582,776 of record NC_134361.1, on the reverse strand, counting down.
AAGATTTTGATCTCCTTAATCCGGCCCAGGAGACGGGCGCACCTTCTGATGAGACTGCTGTTGGGGGCCCCCCGGGACTGGTTCCACGTCCCCAGCATCACTGTGAGTTGAATATTGTGCACATACTAGGGGCTAAAGTAGGCTTCAGTAGGTAGAACACGGCATCCGTGTGGCCCGTTTAGCAGAGGCCAGAGAGGTCACGTGTAGAGTAGCATTGTACCTGACTGTTTTTGTGTTTCTTAAACCTGTAATAGTTGGAGCACCGCGCTATTGAGCGGACCAGCTAGAGAATACAAAAGAGTTGTTAAATCACGTTTTGCCACTGTATACCCCGTGGTTGAACCTCCCTTCTCCACATCTTTCCCCGCCTGGTAATAAATACACCGTTGTTGTTCGCACCTCGTCTTGTGTACTGTAACCTACTCTGCACCGCGGTGGTCCTCTCGGCCATCGCTTCAATGGTACTGGAAACCAAATCTGCTGATTGTTTGTGGAGGATAGTCTCTTTATGAACTTTCCCCAAGAGCTCAGAGATCGAAGGCATCAGCACAACGAGGGGGATAGGGATTTCCAGCTAATGCGGCCCACTGAAATCCCAAGTGCCAGCCATTGAGAGCACAGCTCCTCTATTTAATCGTAGGGAGCGGGACCCCGACAGCTTCAGGCTGAGGGTTCACTCAGAACAGTAATATATGTGGATGGAGGCATGGGTGTACCCAGGATCAAAACTAGGGGGGGGGCAAGCCATGGTCGTTCAGGTTGTAAAATATTAGAACGGAAAAGGTGAAAGAAACGAAAATTTTAAGGGACTTAAATGTAATTATAGCTCGATTAATGACTCCGCGCCCCTCTCCACACACACCCACACACACACACAGACACACACACTATAATGCAGCCCCATTACCCACACACACAAAATACAATGCACCCCCCCATCACCCCCTACACACACACATACACACAATGCACCCCCCATCACCCCCTACACACACACACACACACACACACACTGCACCCCCCATCACCCCCTACACACACACACACACACAATCACCCCCTACACACACACACACACAATGCACCCCCCATCACCCCCTACACACACACACACACACACACACACACCCCCCATAACCCCCTACACACACACAATGCACCCCCCATCACCCCCTACACATACACACACACACACACACACACAATGCACCCCCATCACCCCCTACACACACACACACACACACACACAATGCAATCCCCATCACCCCCTACACACACACACACACACACACAATGCACCCCGCATCACCCCCTACACACACACACAAAATGCACCTCCCATCACCCCCTACGCACAATGCACCCCCATCACCCCCTACACACAATGCACCCCCATCACCACCTACACACACACACACACACAATGCACCCCCCCATCACCCCCTACACACACACACACACACTACAATGTACCCCCCATTACCCCTCCCCACACAAACACACACACACACACACATACTACAGTGCACCCTCCCCCCACACACAATGCAATGCACCCTCCATTACCCCCTCCCCAGACATAATACATTGCACCCCCATCACCCCCTGCAGACACAAATTACACTACCCAACTCACTACACACTCCTGCCTTCCACCCTCCCTCGGAATACAGTGCTCCTCCTCTGCGTGTCACAAAGCTGTGTTCCTTCACAAATGTTCCCCGTTATGTGTCCTCAGCCCCTCCCCACACATCTCCATTAATTACACCTGTCTCTTCGGCTCCTCCATGGAGCGCGTACCGCTTCCTGATCCTGATGTCTCCTGTGTCCCGGTGCCCGCAGCACTGTGATGACGTCAGCAATGTGCTGATCTCATCACGTCACTGCACGTCAGGGGCGGGGCCCTGACCCGGCGCGCTGTTCAAATGTATTTACGTCTGAAAGACGCAAATAAATTTGAATAGGAAGAAGGAGGAAGCTGCAGTCACCGGCGCGCTCCTCAGCACTGTGTGCATGCTGGGCACACTATCACACAGTAGGGCCGGCACAGCACAGCGCGCTGCCTCCTGCTGCAGCTAGTGTGCCCGGCATGCACACAGTGCTGAGCAGCGCGCCGGTGGCTGCAGATACAGCGGCCCACTACACCGTGCCCCTGCTTCTAGGGGGGGGCAGCTGCCCCCCCTGCCCCTCGCTGGGTACGCCCATGCATGGAGGCAGGATCCAGACCACTAGCAATACCGGCGGGGACGGACACCCGGACGAGTTCCCCCGAGTGGCAGCGGCACCCAGAGACTTGGTTTACTCCTCTGTCAGAGTCTGGTTAATGATTGCACCAATGTCTACACAACCTGAGTGAGTGCACTGCACACCCTGCGTCCTGCCTGCCCGCATAGCCTGCACAATTACATCCGCCACCTATATCTCCAGAGTCCCGGGGTCTCCCCTACCCGTGGAGGGATCACCATCTGGCTGCCCCGCTCCATCTCCCCCAGGTACTCCCATCGGCAGCGGCGGTACTCCCCTTACCGCAAACCACGGGTGGCATCACAAACTCTCCCTTTTAAATAACCCCCCGTTTACATTTGAAGCAGCCGCAAGCCCCCGGGTCCGGAGACCCTCGAGCCACAGCAACCCTGGACCCGAGCAGCTTGACTGTTGCAGGGGCGGCACAAATACACACTCAACTTTGTATATTAGATAATACCCCTGTGAGAGCTGCTTTTCAGAACACAGGAACTGAGTTGATTGTCCATGTACAAGTACTGCTCACAGCTGAGTGTTTGTTACAGTTTTATCCACTCTAAACAATACTGTGATCTACATGCCCTGGACTTCAGTCCGATACGTTGTGGCAATTATTTAGTTCTGACTGTTCCGGACTAGATCTAATTGTAGCACAGCCTCAGATCTGGTATTAATCGTGTTTGTATGGAGGTTTCAGCCTCTAGATGTAAATGTGAAGCTTCCCTGTCATTGTGGAGCGCGCTCTTCTGGGTGTTCGTTGTTTTTCTTTATTGGTTTTCTATGTACGTTACCCAATATATTAAATCAATGCCAACGCTAAATCCATAGATTATAAAAAGGGCTGAGAAGCATGAAGTGAGTCAGTGTGCGGCTGAGCCATGTGGCAGGGAGTGGTGCATCCAAATTAGCGACTTGACAAAGAGGAGCCTTAGAAGCCCCTCCTGTGC